>NC_090751.1:44534531-44552031 GCF_036898095.1 Palaemon carinicauda
ATTCTTATTTTAATGTTGTTACTGTTCTTGAAATATTTTATTTTTCCTTGTTTCATTTCCTCACTGGGCTATTTTCCCTGTTGGGGCTTCAGGGCTTATATTAATAATAATAATAATAATAATAATAATTGATAATTATAATAAGCTTATTTTCCGGCACATCTTCCATGTCTAATAGTCTTCACTGGCATTCTTGCCTCCGTAATTTCCCAGTGAGTTATCAATTGAACCAAATTCCGGAAAAAACAAGTTTTATCTTGACAAGCATCTTATTATTGTTGCTATGCTAATCGTGATCTACTCAGTATGTATGAACTGCAGCGATCTATAGATATCGCTTCAGTCTAAATTATTCTTCGGAAAGTGCCAGCGTTTTTTTGTTTTTCTCACATCACCGCATTTTTAGAGGTTGTGGTCAATTACACAATTTCCATTTGGTCTCTTTTTAGTAAGGCAGGTTCCCAAATCAACACGCCATGCCGAGTGCCTCCGAGCGACTGAGCTTCTTTACGTACGCGCTAATTTGAAACCTAATTAGTGGCTGGTAACGATTTATCTCCTGAGATATATAACCTTCCAGATTCATTTATCATGTTGTAAGAATCCTCTTCCCTGCTTTCTGGCGCGTAGTTTCTGAATTTAGCTCGGTCGTTGGATAATGATGTGCTCACTCTTCTGTGAATATGTAGGTGTTGTTGCCAGTAATGATATGTTCCGTTGAGGATCTCTAAGAAATTTAACTTCGGTGTGAACTTTAGCTAAATAAGGATTAAACCTTGTTTACGCGTGTGTTTATTTATTTGCTGCTACGCTATGCAGAATTTTCATTGCTAGGTATAGATAGCCTTTTTTGGGATATTAGATTAACTGTTTATCTCCAACTTCCTAGTTACTAGTTACTTGGGTTAGATTAAAGTAGGAGTAATATAATGAGCTTAAGCTGCGCATGATGTGTACTTATGCAATTAACTTGGGTGTTATGAAATATATATCTATATCTATATATATATATATATATATATATATATATATATATATATATATATATATATATACTGTATATACACCGGATAAAATAAATTGAAACAAGTATGGTAGTCTTTCATCTGATAAAATTGCTGGTGCTAGAAACAGATTTTATCGAAGTTATCAAGCTTTGGTAAAGAGGTAGCCGTGGTAACCGTAACCAAAAATGCACATATTATGATATAGATTTTTTATCAATTTATTTTGCGGTATACTGTATGTATGTTTATGGTTGTGTTTTCAAGCATCATTTAAAAACGAAATTAATATTGTAGCCTTCGTTATATGTTATAACATGAATTTTAAAATTGTTATTGCCCTTGTGTAGATCTAAAGAGTTTTTACTCTTTTTTTATGGTCTCATCTTCATATTACCATGTAAGATATGTTATCTCTGGTTGCAACTTATAATAAGCATATTACACGATATGTTGTCAAAAATAATACAGTGATTTTGTTAATAAAGAAATTGTTTTGGGATTATTATTGTCTAGTATATGAAGATACCCGTATACTGCAATATTTTATTCATTCTTATAATTGGTGGCCCTTATGACTTTCATGTATCCAAATATGGTGCAGGAATGAATAACTGATAGTTTGAAATCAATCATGTCTTCTGTTTATTTGATTATGAGTTTATCTTATTGGTTTAGTAGTTGATAAACATTGATTTTCATAACTAATTGTGTCTTTTGGATTACCTAACCATGACAACAATCTTATCTAGAGTGAGTAAGGATAATATGCCGCATCATGTGATTGCATTGAGCACTTCACAGCAACTCTTTCGACTGGAGACTTTTTCTCCCCTGATCTTCTCGGGATCGGGACAATGACGTCATTACTCAAAGTCGTTTGCTGGAATTGGAATGGCATCGCTGGAGGCAGGTTAGAGAGCTGGCGAGATGAATGAAGCTCTCCTCTCACACACCCCCCTTCCCTCTTTCCTCCCTCTTCCCTGGAGGCTCATGTCTTTCATCAGATCTTTTTATTCTTCTCTCTTTCTTTCTGCTTCTGCTAAGCTCTCGTCTCGTTGCCATTGATCGGTTTGCGGTTTACCTAAAGGGAATCATTCGCGGTATCTTGATGAGCAATGGGCGTAAAACACATTCAAGTTCACCGTCAGGATTAAAGGGGTCTTGATTTGGGTCACACATTTTCTTTTTGGCCTGAGGATTCATTTTTGGATATAATTGGAAACTTTTGACTATTAGAAAAAGATATATAATTGGTAATTGCAGTGATATTCACTAGTCAAAGTAAAAGTAATACTTGGGGTGCCGAGTGGAATCTCTGTCGTAGCACATACTAAATATATAACTGCCTGGATGTATGGTGTCTAAAAAAGTAGCTATAAACAGGCTCTTTAGATTGTATGAAAAGACAACAATAAAGAAACGAACAAGAATGAAGAAACATTCCCTTTGCTGGATCTGAGAAAGATGAATAATCATTTGCCACCATTAAAAACCTTCGCTGGATGAAGCCGACTTCGTCTACTGGGAAACGACGGGTCTTTGGAGGAAAGGAGACCGGATAACTAATGGTTTTATGACATAGTACCTCAAACAAGGAGAGAACAATGACTAATGCCCTGTGCCCTGATCCCTTGGCTCATCATTAGTGCAGGCTATCGCCTCGCTTCTCACTATAGTCAAATCAAGGTTCTAGAATATTTTTCAAGATTCTTTAGTTCTTGATAGAAATCTATCTAACTTTAACACTGTGTTAACATGTTAATAGAAGGGTGAAACTTTATAAATCCACCCGGTAAAATTACATTGACATTGAACAAGTTGTTGGATATATATTTTTCCTCGTATATGTTTTTCATTTTCACATAGACCGCCTTTTGAAAGTACTCATATATATGGGAGTGGCTTACGCAAGAGTATTGGGTATCTTTTTATTCTTTTATTCACATATCTTTGTTTAACAAAACGGGTAAAAGTTTATCATGGTATATTTTCTCAGTCATATCTATTGTGTCTACAACGCGATCGGATTTTATTTGATTGCAGTTCAAGGCCCTCGCCGCAACTTTAAAAGGAGAATTTTTTCAAGTAAATATCCCATTTATAAAAGAAGTGCCCCGTGTAAAAAAAATAGGTCTATTGTTGGTGAATTCTCTCTTATCCTTACAACAACACAGATTCGTATCCCATTTCTATTTTAATTAAGATAAAACCGGACGAATTTGTGTGTATCCTTTGATTCTGAATCTTTAGTATTGTCTCTTTGGAGTAACATAAAATGATGGATTTTTCACCCATGCGCGGGGTAACCTTTTGTCTTTTGTTTATCTCAAGTAGCGAGAGAGAATCAAAGTACATGTCTTGCATTTTTGTAATGTTTTGATTATACACCCCACGAGTTCCAAATGTCTCTCTCTCTCTCTCTCTCTCTCTCTCTCTCTCTCTCTCTCTCTCTCTCTCTCTCTCTCTTTAGTTTCGGAGTTAATCTTAAAGTTAAGATGCCAGCATCTATGTTTTCTTTTTCCTACCTCCCCACACATCTTTTTCTTTTCTGTTGCAATAGAGAAGGTTTCAATTTTACGGGCGAAAGTTAATTTCTTGGAGGCATATTCTCGTTAATTCAAATGTACAGTTGTTTTTGAGATTTTGAATGCCGCATATGTGTTTGTAAATTATTATACAAAATGACATCCAATTATACACATAAATTAATGCGCATATATATATATATATATATATATATATATATATATATATGTATATATATATATATATATATATATATATATATATATATATATATATATACTCGTGTGTTTGTTTTTGTTTATATATGGGTCCTGTCACCTCAGTAGTTTTCGCTAAAGACTTCCATTGTGTGATCAAAATTCAAGACCCTTCTCAACTTTGAGAGAATCTGTGCGAGTGGGCTGTTAGGTTATAACTGAGAGGTAAGGTGAATGCAATCAACTATTTTAACAGATAGCGAGAGGTTCCGGACAAGAATGTCACAAAAATTCAAACATACCTATTGATGTAAAAGCAGGCTTAAACGGGTTCAGTTAATATTGAGGGGGAGAGCGAGATATACAGATAAGGAAAATAGCGTTAAAGTGTACGAGCGTGTGTGAAACACGTGCAGTACATGGATCCCCTCCTAAAAAAGACATTCATATGAAAAACAGGCGTACTGTAGGCAGGTCATCTTGCAGGAGATACACAGGTTTCAGGCAATCAATGGAGACCCAGTCTTCTTTGCCACAAATGTTTATTAAGAAGCTTTACGATTGGGACAGATCACGAGCACAAGGAAAGGGCCCTGGGTAAGGGGGCATTAGCGAAGGCTTGCTAGTGTCGTTGTGCATTAAAAAGTGCGTTGTAAAGGGCAAATCTGTCGGTATGTGTTGTTTAGCTGGGGACTTGTAAGTCGGGCGGCATGGAGTTAATTTTCCCACAATGTGACGCAGGAGCTGGTGATTGTCAGAGGAGGTTGCAGATGGTAAAAATTTGGTTTGGCACGGGGAACCAACATGTTGCCATACACCATTTCAGCTGCCCAGACATCCAGGGTATCTTTAGAAGTGGTCCTTAGTCCCAGGAGGACCCAGGGAAGCTGATTAAACAAGTTGGAGTCGTTGCAGTGGGACATCAAAGATACTTGAGTGTGTGATGATAACGTTCAGTCATTCCATTGGCAGCAGGATTGTAAGTGATGTCTGATGTAGTGTGATGATGTCCACAATTGAGAGGTGAAATTGGTACCCCTGTGAGAAGTAATATGCTCAGGGATATCAAATCTTGCTATCTATGATGAGATTAAGGCAAACATGAGGCAGACGTTGCAGTTTTCATGGGAATGCCATCAGATTAAGGTAAACAGTTAACGATGTCCTTGTGATGCGGGTTGGGGACCTACTACGTCGTCGTGAATGTAGGTAAAAGGCCGTGAATGAAATTGAACTCATGTCAGTGCATGGGAGCCGGTATCCATGGTTGTGGTCTACCAGTACGGATGTCACAGAGGAAGTTGGCATTGGAGTCATCGAGGGGGACGTCTCCCAATGGAGGGGTGTGTGTAGGATGTCCTATATGCTTGGTACTCTGGATCTTTTGTTTGGCTTCTACCAAGGTGTAATTTAATTCAAAGTGAATGGCGTAAAATCTGTTTCCTGACAGGGCATAGGGAATGGGATTCATTTTCCCATTTATGTGTTGAAGGGTGCAGTTTTATTCAGCCATGGCAGAGAGATATCGGCATTGATGGGCGGACTAGGTGTCGCACTGTTGAGTGAAGGTGTACACCAGAGGCATGTGGTCCGCGCGAATGACGAATGGTGTATTTTCGAAGAAGTTGCGAAAGTGATGGATAGCCAAGTGCACTGCCAGCAAATTGTAGTCAAAAGTTGAGGAGCCTGATTCCACCTTGTACAGTTTTCTACTGAGGAAGGCCAATGAGTGGGGAAAGCTGTTGACCAACTGCTCTAGTTCTGTACCAATAGTGACAATGTTGGCATCGATGGAGAGAAAGAGAAGGGCATGTGGCATGAGAAAAATGAGAGCAGCAGCAGTTGAAATGGAATTCTTTTCTGTTGCAGAAGACTGCTTCTTGAAGGGGACTCCATTTCAGCTTTTTCGTCTTGCCCTTGAGGGAAGCATACAGGGGGCCAAGAGTGGTGGCGATGGCTGGCAGGAAATGGAGATAAAGTTAATCATGCCCAAGAATTCTTGTAGTGCTTTGACGATTGAGGGCGTGGGGGAATTCTGAACATCTGGTACTTTCTCAGCAAAGGGGTGGACACCTTCAGGAATGATGCAGTGCACTTAAAATGATACTTCGTTGACGCCAAAGGTACACTTGTTGTACCGGACTATAAAGCCGTTCTGTTTTAGGTGGTTGACCACAATGAATAGATGTCGGAGATGTTCCTCGTTAGAAGAAGAGAACACCAATATGTCATCTATGAGGTTTTGGAAAATGGACCCAGCATTACAAAGGCCAAAACAGAAGTAATTGAAGGTGTATGTACCGAAAGGGATGATGATGGCATTCTTCAGGATATCTTCTAGGTTCATGGGCACCTGATAATACCCCTTCAGGAGGATGAGTGTGGAGAAAACCTTCGGATTTTGCAAATAGGAGGTCACGTCGGCAATGTTTGGAAGTGGGTAGTGATCTGGTTCTATCTGCATATTCAGACGCCTGTAATCCCCACATGAACGCAGGGAGCCATTTTTCTCCAGGACGATGTGTAAAGGTGACCACCATGTGCTTGAGAGCTTATAGCAAAGGCTCATTTTTTCCATTACGGCAAATGTTTGTTTAGTGGCAGCTAAATGATCCGGTGACAGATGCCGGAATTTAGCAAACACTTGGGGCCCCGTCATCTTGATATGGTGATAAATACCGGGTTTGGTCGGAACTGTTAGTGTTGGAAAAAGTTCTGAATGGAAGACTTTAGGGTGCGACGTGAGGAGGTGGGCATAGGCATCCGTAAGTACGGTGATTTGGGGAGTGAAATTGGAGGGCCTGGTTGAAGAGCTGTCTACAAGTAATAGTCCATGTTGACTAACCGTTAGTGAGAAATATTAACCAGGAGGTAGAAATGGGAGAGGAAATCTGCACTGAGTATTAGAAATGTGACATTAGCAATGAGAATTTTCCAATGATGTTTGGCACACAAACGATTATGTTAGGGTCTCATACTTGTTGGTGGGGATTGCACATCTGTTGGTAGTTACCAGACGGATGTCGGCAGGCTTAGACAGACTACTTCGTGTCCTGGAGAGTGGCCTTGGTAGAAGAGAACGCCGAACACTCGTGTTTACTAAAAATCGCACGCCCGTACCTGCATAATGTCAAAAGGATAGATTATTGACCGAGCAGGCCACCGCCACAAGCGAAGGCCTACTTATCCATTTTTTTGTCACTGATAACCGTTCTCACATTTCTTCACAGCAGTCTTGAATCTGGAGTGGTAGTTGCATAACTAAAGCCTGTGGGCGTCAGTAAGTGGCTGTAGAGGTCGTTGGTTGGGAGTGAGCAAGTGGTGGCATATGTGGGTGGTGGGCATCTTTGTCGCCACTCTCCCATATCATGAGGTGGGCTTCTATGTCCTACTACATTCACGTCAGCATCGATAGATGTTGAATAGTTGTCCTGTTCATCGGGAGTGGAGGCATTGATGGAGGCCTTAAAGGTGGTGAAGAATCTGTTCATAAGGGCGTCGATTTTGGTCATCAGATCTTTCTTAGGCAAAATATCAATATCAAGTATGGTAGTGCGTACAGGTTCAGGTAGGTGTCGTACCAAAAAGACACAAAGTAGGTTCACCTTAGGAGAGCTTTCTGTGGCAAGTGGCAAGCGAGCAATATTGGTTATTTCCCTGAGAGTAAGTAAAGCCTTTTGGTCCCCTAACAGTTGTTGAGAGAGCTGAAAAGGCTTGGCTGTATGGGTGGATAGCGATGGTGAGTACTGCTCTAGGAGGTATATTTTAAGGGTGTCTTATGCTAGTGGGGTGTCCTCTTGGTCTCAAGGCTAATCTGAGATTTCCGGGAAAGTGTCCTCGGGGATCGTCGCAAAAACATTGTCGGCTTTGGTGCTTGAGCAAGTCACGCTCTTGAATCAAAACATGGGACCTTGGTCTCTGAAACCAGGTGAATGCCTCTGTACTGGTAAAGGCGGAAGTCATAGGTTGGGCGTTGATAGAAATGTCATGATTGGAGGGCAACATCATTAAACAGTAAGACACAGCAGTGAGGAGGAAGGCGAGAGGGAGCTGGTCCTCAGGTGGTCACCAATTGTGCGCGTGGGCCTTTAGTTTATTACTGAGAGTCGAGGTGAATGCAACTGCCTTTATTTCAACAATTAGCGAGTTTATATGCCATAGGTTCCGGACATGAATGTCACAAAAATTCATGTAAAGGCTGGCTTAAACAGGTTCTGTTAACAGCGAAAGGGATAGTAAGATATATAAAAAAGATAAAAATGATGATACTGTTACTGTGTACTAGCGTGTGTGAAATACGAGAGGTACAAATCCTCTGAAAAAAGGTCTCAACCCGGGTTAGCTAGTGACAGGTTTAGTTGGTTCCTTGGCCGAATGGTTCATTACCATGGCTGTGGATTTCTGGGAAGGACTGCTAGTAGGTAGCAGCATTTGCAAGAGTAAAGAAAAATTATTATTATTATTTTTATTATTATTACTAGCCAAGCTACAACCCTAGTTGGAAAAGCAAGATGCTATAACCCCAAGGGCTCCAACAGGGAAAAATAGCCCAGTGAGTAAAGGAAATAAGGAAATAAATAAGTGATGAGAATAAATTAACAATATATCATTCTAAAAACAGTACCAGCATCAAAAGAGATATGTTCTATATAAACTATTAACAACGTAAAAAACAGATGTGTCATATATATACTATAAAAAGACTCATATCAGCCGGGTCAACATAAAAACATTTGTTCCAACTTTGAACTTTTGAAGTTCTACTGATTCAACTACCCGATTAGGAAGATCATTCCACAACTTGGTAACAGCTGGAATAAAACTTCTAGAATACTGTGTAGTATTGAGCCTCATAATGGAGAAGGCCTGGCTATTAGAATGAACTGCCTGCCTACTATTACGAGCAGGATAAAATTGTCCAGGGAGATCTTAATGTAGAGGATGGTCAGAGTTATTAAAAATCTTATGTAACATGCATAATGAACTATTGAACGACGGTGCCAAAGATTAATATCTAAATCAGGAATTAGAAATGTAATAGACCGTAAGTTTTTGTACAAATTAAGATGAGAATCAGCAGGTGAACACCAGACAGGAGAACAATACTCAAAACAAGGTAGAATGGAAGAATTAAAACACTTCTTCAGAATAGATTGATCACCGAAAATCTTGTAAGAATTTCTCAATAAGACAATTTTTTGTGCAATTGAAGAAGACAGACCTAATGCGTTTCTCAAAAGTAAATTTGCTGTCGAGAATCACAACTAAAGTTTTAAAAGAGCCGTACAAATTTAAAGAAAGATTATCAATACTCAGATCCGGATGTTGAGGAGCCACCGTCCTTGACCTACTTACAATCATACTTTGAGTTTTGTTAGGATTCAACTTCATACCCTATAATTTGCACCATGCACTAATTTTAGCCAAAACTCTATTAAGGGATTTACCAACCCCAGATCTACATTCTGGGGATGGAATTGATGCAAAGAGAGTAGCATCATCTGTATATGCAACAAACTTGTTTTCTAGGCCAAACCACATGTCATGCTGGGAAACCTAAAGGCTAAACTGTTTTGAGACTATTTCCTCCAGTTAGAATCTATGGAATATACTATATATATATATATATATATATATATATATATATATATATATATATATATATATATATATATATATATATATATATATATATATATATATATATATATAATCATCAGCCGTTACTAGTCCACTGCAGAACAAACCTCAGATATATATATGTTTGTGAGCGTGAGAGTGTGTGTGTGACGGTTTTGCCCTCTTTTTCATGTTGCAGATCAGTGAAAATTTTAATTTAAAAAATCAAATTATCTTAACTTAAAATCCTTCTCCCAAAAGAAACTATCGGAAATTGGTGGCCTTTCCTTTAAAGTAAACAGACTTTTGTGAATTAAAACCCTTCCCCTTAAAACAATCATAAATTTAAACCTTTTCCATAAAATAATTATTCCTAAATTAAAATTCCTTACTTAAAAGAAAAAAAAAGTATAAACTTTCGTTAAGTAAAACATTTCCTCTAAAAACAAACACAAACTTTTTATACGTAAATAATGATTGCTTTAGTAAATTTTAAAATATCAAACTCCCCCCCCCCCCCTCCCGACACATGGATATTGACAATATTTACACTGTAGATTCGACAGTATACTTGCTTCTTGAGCAAAGAAAAAGAACTAAGAATTGAATCGTTTTATGAAATGTGGCTTCTGCCTTAATGATTTGTTTCACATCCATTTTTTTTTTTCAATATATACGGAGTGAATTTCAGTGTTGTGTCCGTGTGATATCCCAGCGAATTAAATTGCTGCTGCTTTTAAACTAAATCAAACAAACATCATTGTTTGGCCGATTGATGTTACCGATTCCCTTTTACAATCAATACCATGGATTTTATAGGGCTAACAATTTTGTCATTGAGCCGTTTTGGCGTTGCCATTCATTCTTATTTAAAGTTATATATCATGAATACGGTTTAATGATGATATGCATCTATTTTATGATAAGAGCATGGGTGTTTATTATTCTGCCAAGGAAATCATATTTTCCTGTTGGTTTATTTATTTATTTGTCTGTCTGTGAGTGGATAAGATTATTTTTTTTATTTGATTATTTGTCTGTATGTCTATGGACAGGATTACGTCAAAACTACTCTATGGATTTTGACGAAATTCTCTCCACTGATAGATTTTACGCCATTGTCGACCCCATTAAATTTTGGATATAATCCGGATTCTAGATCCGTATTTGCATTTTTTTCTCCATTTTAACCATAACGTTATAAAAGTTACGGATTTTTACGAAATTTTCACCATCGATAGATCTTAGGTTATGGACGACTCTATTAACTTTTGTAGATGATCCAGAACCGGATCTGGATTCTATCTACAGATTTGTGTTTTTCACAATTTTAAAAATAAATTGACACATTGGAATTTAACATTTTAACAATGGATAGATATTATGCATCGGGAGAAACCATGAAACTTTGGAAAGGATACGGATGAAGATCATGATTCTGGATTCATCATATGTAAAGTGAGATACAATGTCCGTAGACTTTAGTTAAATGTTGGCAGTATTCATTGGCGGAGGTTTGAAATTTTTTCCTGCGAAAAAAAAACTTTTACTATTTACTTTGAGATTGTGGCATCGTCTTTATGTATGTTTGCATTGAGGATGATTTGGTTTTTGAACTTACTGTATGTTATATATCTTTTATGGGTCTCATAGAGGAAGTTTCCTGAATTAAGTTTTCCCCAATATACTCAGTGCTCAATGAAGCATCCAAAGAATTGGTCTTATGATTTTTAAAGATGTTTAGTTGGGGATGGGCGATTTAGATCGGGCATGTGAAAACCAGTATAAGAAAACGGTTTAAATGGCAGCACAATATAGGAAGAAGACTATAAAACGTAAAAGGAGGAGAGAATCTCGAAACCAGAAAGGCATAGATAGAGCACATAGAATGTAACACCACGCTGTGTGAACTGGCATTGAGATATACAAAACCCTTCTCTTTCCTTAGAATTTAAATCTGTTATTAAAATGACAGTTTGGAATAGTAGCAGTGGACAAGATGAAGTGAAAGAGATTACTTGATTATTGCTAAATATGAGTATCCTACTAGTAAACAGAAAAAAAAAAATAATATAAGGGCTGCACATCTGCCTAGTTATTGGCCCTACAGAGAGAATAACTACGGATGAAGATCTATGATATACCCAAAATTCACTAGCTTTTTGTAAATTATAAAGATTAATCATGAGAATGTTTGTCTGAAAATTTGGATTATGAATAACGGGTTTAAGACCAGTAGGAAGTCCAAATAAATTTTTAGGAACGTAAGTATGCAGACAGGAGTGCACACTACATGAAAAATGGTTGGTAGAAAATATTTAACCAAAACTGTAAATAGTGAGGATTCCGGGTATAAGTCATCCAAGTAATAGAGCGAGGGTTCAAACAATTGCTTAAGTAGAACGTTAACAGCTAAACCTCAAGGAACGATTTATCTTCTTAATTTACACACCGAAAACTCAGTGTTAATTGTTTGATTATGAAATGTTCGCATTTACATAGTCTCTCTCTCTCTCTCTCTCTCTCTCTCTCTCTCTCTCTCTCTCATACAGAAACGAACGCGCGGGCACCGAGCTATAAATTGTCTCCTTTAAACTTACCTCTTAAATTGTCCAGGCAACTTTATTGCAGTCAGTGATATTTTTTATTCAAGCATTTTATGTTTGCTTATTCATGCATAACTCATGAGAATTTAAATCATCATGATGATTCACTTTCTTACATGCCCTTTTCAACATTTAATAGGTAATCTTTCCTTACTGAATGATGAGTAATATTTCAAGATTCGAGTAGAGCGCTTGTCTTTGCTAAGATGCTGGTACAAATATGATAATTATTATGGTAGCCTTTGTGAAAATGCAAGAGTCGTATTAGAAAATTACAACCGAATGGAATTGTCCCTAAATAATCTGTTGATACAAAATTTATGTGTGTATATATATATATATATATATATATATATATCTTAATCTTTTTTTGCTATATGTGTGTGTACGTATGTGTGTGTTTGTGTGTGCGCGCGCGTGTTTGCATGCATACATGTATGTGTTGATTTGTCGACAGTTTGTCCAAAATATGAGAAAATAAAAGCACCTCGTACCTAATACTTTTCCACGTACAATAGATACATTAAGAGAATTTTCTTATACGTAATGAAAAGAAAGTCAGCAAGAAAGCTGTTAGATTAAAAAATAAAATAGTGCATAGTAATTGATCCATTCATACACTGCTGTCCAAGCAATCTTGCAATGGAATAATTATTTGTCAAAACACAACATTACCATTCCGTTCTTAAATGTGCAAAGTGGTTGTTAGAACAATTCCCCCCCCCACCTCACACCCCCCACCCCACCCCACCCACCCACCCCCCCCAAAAAAAAAAAAAAAAAAAAAAAAAAAAAAAAAAAAAAAAAAAAAAAAAAACTCCAGTTGAGACTCATGGCTAGGTTATATAAGTTTTTGTGTTGAAGGGTTTCACACCCAAGTATTAATCGCTAGGTTTATTTGATTAAAAAAAATAAATAAATATAGTATTTTTTTTTTTTATTAAAAACTCGAAAGCTTTTATGTTCACCAGATCTTTAGTGCCTGACACATTTTGTCCTTTGTAACTTAAGAACGTTTTTATTTTATTTGACTTTCTGCGAAAGGGATAATAGAATTGATTAAACTGAGTGGTGTGGACACTTCAAGTTGATATTCATAAAAAATCTTATATTCCAAAACTTGGAATACATATGACTAATTCTTTTTATAGATTCTGAGTAATATATACTCAAAGTTTTTCGTAAAGTTGTTATTATATGCCATATTTCAAAAGTAATTTATGTGATACCGCTATTTTGCTGAATTCTTCTATGTATGGCCTCTATCTAAATATGTCAAAGTATTTCTTTATAAAATTCATGTGAAGCTAATGTTCTCAGGAGTATAACAAAAGATAAAAGATTTTTCACATATAGAAAAGCAACCAATGTTTGTTCGTACATTACTTACAATTCTACTCCATAATTAAGTAAAAATTGCAATAATTTTATTAATGATGCCTCGTAGAAAAAAAAAATAATCTTTAGATTCGTTGTGGTGAGATTTAAATAACTGAATTTGATTTATAGTAGAGAAATTCTTCAATATTATGCTTGTAGTAGGCTATAAAAAAATTATTTATTATATAGGACCAAATAAGTCAATAAACAGTAGTATTACCATTTAGTGAAAATTTAAAGCAGTATGCAAGTTTTTCAATGATTTTGATGTACAGTATATCTAGATTTTAGTAATAATAGTACATTTAAAATTATTTTTATAAACAAGATCCCCTAAGTTTGTAGATTTTTGCTACTTGATGTTTCATGTACAATTAAATCTAAGTATAACTACAACAGAATTAATATACAGTATTCTGTTTAAAGTGTCAGGCTTTTGATATTATGAGGTTTCATGTTATAACTGTACAATTAAATGATAACAGCATTATTGTAGTCTAAGAACCTTGCAGTATTTAAATTATATATTATTGTATAAATTAAATTTCGATCTGCATATTACTAGATAAAAAACGTGATCCATACCTCCTTGCAAATACATTTATAAACTGTATGCCATAAAATGAGCTCATATAATTTTATCATATTGATATAAAGAGCCATAGGTAATGTCTTTGTAAATTTATTAGTTTTATGGGCAAAATTAATATCAAATTAACATAAACATTGTTCATGAATAAGATAGAATCAGTTTCTCTTGTTTATATATTATTCTATATATATATATATATATATATATGTGTGTGTGTGTGTGTGTGTGTCTAATATTCTTGGGTGGAAGTATATGTATATTTATTTATACGTTTAGGTTTATCAATGCGCATTTGAATTATGCATAATGCAAGCAAAGTTTTTAGATTTTGATATAGTTGTATATCTGGAAATTTTCAAGAGAATTATCTTTTTATTACTATATTACTTTTTGCCTGTTGGAATAGAACATTAAGTTTTACTTTTATTGTATATTTGTATATACAGTATGTATATATATATATATATATATATATATGTATATGTATGTATATATATATATATATATATATATATTTATATGTGTGTCCGTATGTCTATATATGATGTATTTATGTATAAATACTTACATTCATGGTTGGCTGTCCTTATCCACAGGTATTGTGTTTTATGTTTAAGCCCCTAGACACCTTTGGATTTTTTTCTAAGATAGAGTGTAATACATTGCAATCTTATACTGACAGTAATAATCTCTCTCTCTCTCTCTCTCTCTCTCTCTCTCTCTCTCTCTCTCTAATATACTTATGTCTTTAAATATACTGCAGTACACTTAACTTCCCTGCATACTGTATAGCATTTTAGTATGAACAACATACAATTTAGTATGACTTGGATGATAATAACAAAACATTAATAAAAAAAATTGCATAATAGATTAATTTGCATTACCTGCAAACTATGGTACGAAGTGCGTCATAACTTGTAAGAACCATACGGTAAAAGGATATTAGCAAAGGAAAATTGTTGAGACACTAAAAACATTCAGTATATGTTCATGCAATATTGGATACTATAAAATGCATGATAAAGTATTGTGATATTTAATCCAGGGATATGAAGATTCTGGTATCTCTCTCTCTCTCTCTCTCTCTCTCTCTCTCTCTCTCTCTCTCTCTCTCTCTCTCTCATTGATATAAAACTGTGGAATTTCCTTACTCTTATTTTGTTAGGAGCTTGAATGGCATATTATTTCAGGTTCAACAATGATTAAATTAGAATCATATTAAGAGATAAAGATATTAAAACCATGATAACACAAGGAATGTACAGCTGTAGTTGTACTCAACATTATTTCATATTTGTAATAGATATAGAAAAAATATTCCTCGTTCTCAAAACCGAGATTCACTCGCTGAAGTTTGACCAACTAACCAGACTTTCACCTACACAAGTACAACTCACACCTGACATTTACATTTATTTTCTTTCTCTTTGAAAATCTTTTGATTGTTCTTCTTTTGTCATAAGTTTGTTTTCTAGTTCCTTAAGAAAAAGTGTGTTATTCTACAATAATGAATAGTATAGCTAGAATTTATATAGAATATCCTACTACACTATCTGAATGATGTTACTATCTAATAACTATGGTATAATTATTTATTATCAAGAGGATCTTCAAAGATACCATAAAAATATATTTTGAGATAGATTCAACTCTGGTAACAATTATAGTTTCATTTGAGTGAGAAGTCTTATTTATTTGGACCTGTAAGAGAGGGGATTTCAATATGTAGTTTTCTAAATTGGTACTATTTTCTATCATTTATAAGTGAATCCGTGGATAATGAGGTCGGACATTGTTTATATGTGTATGTATATATATATATATATATATATATATTTTTTTTTTTTTTTTTTTTTTTTTTCTTTTTCAGACGAAAGTAGGACATGTCGGAGGCCTTTGTTCTGTAGTGGACTAGTAACGGCCAATGATTAATATATATGTATATATATATATATATATATATGTGTGTGTGTGTGTGTGTGTGTGTGTGTGTGTGTGTGTATTTATTGAACAAGGGATGATTAAATAAAAAAAAAAACTGGGGAAAGAGGAACCAAAAGAGGTGGTTGCTAGTTTCATCTTTTCAAACATTTTCCAGGACAAAGGCAGAACTAGTTAGAAAAATAACTACTTTTTCATTTTCTTTATGCAGTATTCTCACTTATATATTCATTAGCCCCATATTCTAATGGCTACCACAGTTAAGTGAAATATAATCATCAAGGCATTTTAGTATTTCAAATTGTAAAAGAATAATAGGAAGTCTTTATCATCATCATCATAACCTCTTACTCCAGCCCAGAATCTCGGTAGAAATTTCCCCTTCATACTTTTAGCATTCCCAACTCTTCTTCAAACTGAAGACAAATTTCGGTTTATATCATGGTAGTCTCTTCTTTTCTAAACCTTTTTACTTTGTATCCTTCTGCTTTGAAATGCTTCTGCTTTACTTTTTTTTTTATTAACTCTGTCTGATTTGGCACCCAAGTCTCAGGCCCTTTCATTGAATATTTTACATACCTGATCTTATTAGCACACAAACTATACATGATGGGACTTAACAACATTTATTATCTTATAGCGGAATTAATTTCCATTTCATTGATATGTAATGTTACATATTTTGTAAAATGTTCATATAAGATAGGTAAATAATAAAAGAGAAAATAAAAATGGTAATTACTGGATGTAAATTTTGTCATATGGCGCTGAAGGAAGCATAAATAGTGAACGTAAATTACGTCTAATGACGCTCAATTGGTTAAACAGTTAGTTCCCGTTTTCTGAACATTACCGAATTACTCCAGACTTTCGTCATTTTCTCCCTTATTTAAATCTGCATAACCTCATTCTATCATTGTTACCTTCTCTCATCAACATGTACATCACTATTCCTCACAGACTTACAAATAACATATAATAATTAAATTTCATTCCCTTACTTCGTTGAGTATTTTAAACCTCGTTGACCTTTAGAAGCAGTCTACTGAAAAAATGAAATTATGAGAGTGATGCAAGAGCTTTCATTGTTTTGTCATGCAATGATAAGTGTCATCATAAACTTTTTTTTTTTTCATATGAATTATTTATTTTACTAAGCAGTTTGACTAGATTTTATCTATTCACATGTATAGCACATTGACCATTGCCGCTAGTACGTTCGACCATAAAGTAAGGTGGTGGTTTATTCTCGTGTATTTGAGTGTGCCGTGAAATATTTTGGATGATTACATGAAACGATTTGATAATATGTTTGTCATCAAAAGTAGAATGCTTTTTTTTTTATCATGAATTATTATCGTTATCATTTAGAATTTCTCTTTAATTTGTTTTGGTTATAAAGATGATGATGACAAGAGTAAAATACATATATTGGTAAAACTTTATCTGTGGCCCTAATTGGCCATGGCGATGGATGCTCAATGTTCTTTAGTGAAAGTTGTTTGTATTGATATTGTTTTGTATAAATGGCAATGGCAAAGGTTTGCTTTTGTTATTGTTGTTTTTGAGTTGCCGTCGCAAATAAATGCACTTCGTTGAATGCTCCTGTTGCAAGTATTTTTTCTTTAT
>NC_090751.1:44557031-44587031 GCF_036898095.1 Palaemon carinicauda
TATATATATATATATATATATATATATATATATATACAGTATATATATATATATATATATATATATATATATATATATATATATATATATATATATGTGAGTGTGTGTGTGTGTATGTATATATATATATATATATATATATATATATATATATATATATATATATATATATATATATATATATATATGTCCTATATAACAATTTGGCCATAGACTGATTGTCTTTGTATTGTAAGCTCATTCGTATGGTTTTTTAAAGATATGAAATATTTTTTAAACATTAGATATAACGAAATATTATTACAAAATACTGTAAGAATTGTACATCATAACTAGATTTTACTCTATTAGTTTTATAACTTCTGTCATGTTTCATATAGGGTTGAATTCCTCGTCACTGTACTTTAATTAAAAATATTATAACCTTCAGCTTTTGTTGGTGAAGGCAATCTTGCAGTCCTGTCACTAAAGCCTGTGGGACTGGCTCATTTAAGCCTCTGCCATGACATTTATTACCATTGCTGAGACCGTGCGTGATATGTCCAACTGAATGCATATGCTTCATTTCATTTTTGGGGAAAAACTTGCATGATTTGTGAGCTTACTGCGTGTGCATACGTTTGTTCATTTCATCTCTCTCTCTCTCTCTCTCTCTCTCTCTCTCTCTCTCTCTCTCTCTCTCTCTCTTTTAATGTTAGTTCAGGCTCGCAAAATGCACCGGCGTATACAAATCAGGGCCATGCGCTCTCTACGACACACATGAAATGGGCCCATAAACTCGCGAATATAAGTCTGCTGTGTCCAATATTTTTATTTTTATTTGTTTTTGTGTTTCTTTATTGTTTTCTAAATTGAAATTTCTCTTTGCATATGTTCGTCTTAATAAAAAAAATCACCTTATCAAGGATTAAAGATATAATTGAAAAGTACTGAGTAAATTTTCTGTCTTACTCTTACCAATAAAGGAAGATATGGTGTTAATTTGCTTTCAGTATTTTGAATATATGGATTGGAGATATTGTCGTAAAATATGTAGACGAGTAATCGTCTTGGATGCATACTGTTTGTATATACATCCTCTTTGACACTACTCAACAGAAGGCAGATCGATGAACTACTGCTTTTTAAATTGTTGGGTTTGGGAATTTTCGTCCGAGGTTTCTGCTTACGTTCTTTTATTCAGTTGTAATTAGTTCTAAAGTATTTGTTATTTTAGTGATATATTTAAAAAAAGATACCATTTACGCAAGTAAGGTAATTCAAAAGTTCGAGTTTCCAGTATATTCTTTTTTTACTAATTGGAGCCTTTAGGAGAATACCTTAATTCTTGTGAGCAGCAAGTTGGCTGAGGCACCAGCTACTGGCCAGATAGTACAACGTTTGATCCCTCTAAGGTAACTTCTCTCTCTTTTTCGTCTGACATAATCCTTACACATTCCACTGTCCTCATACACCTGCCAACACTAAGCAAACCACATCGTTCTTCTTCACTGGAGTGGTTAACTTCATTAAATGTTCTGTACGTATAGTCAAATCTTTTTAGTGAGGCAGATTTGCACCGACTCGCCGGGTTGCCCTTTTAACTCGGAAAAGTTTCCTAATAGCTGATTGTTCGTAATATTTTTGTCCGACCAATCAGCTATTAGAAAACTTTTCCGAGGTAAAAGGTCATCCCTGAGAGTCGTTTTGTTTACAAAAGCCTTTTGGAGCATGTGATGGCCTTCTTACAATATCCAATTCTGTACTGAAATCCCTTGATCTTCTCCAGGAAGTTCTCATAATGGTCCACAGTGTTGATCCTAAAGCCCTTGTTTTCAAACTTTGATAGATGGGAATAAGTTAGTCTTTGTCAGCATTATTATTAAATTTTTGAGTTATAGATTGCAAAGAGCTGTTGTTGAGGGGTACTACTGAAATCATAGATATGTAATGTGTGGTGTTCCACAGGCCAGTGTTTTCGACCCATTATTTTTCATTTTATAGATCTAGCTAAAATTAGAGCATAGAATTATTATGGGGGAAGAAATTGACCCCTTTCAAACTCAAAATATAATTGAAAATTAAAAAGTAGGTCGAGGACAATGACTCCTTAATATCCAACAAGTTAAGTGTGATTCTTAATGGCAAATTTACGTTTGAGAAGCATTCCGATCTTTTTCTTCTAAAAAAAAATCCCCCCCCCCCAAGAAAAAAAAATACACCAAAAATTTGTATGTTGAGAAAGTCTCATATAACTTTCTGTAATCAATCTAACCTAAATAGATGTTTATTTGTTTTATTATGAATGTTTTCAATTTTTGTATTTGCTATGTTCTTCAACTGGTGGCTCCCATATTTATTTGTTAGACAAAAGTTTGAGGTCCATAAATTTCTTATTCCTGTTCTCAATATTAATGATTGGTCTCTGACACCGTCATTCAGTTATTTCTTCATATATATTGCATAACATTATTCATGATTCTGGGCATTGTTTGCATTCAGATTGTCCCAGACTACACCATCCAGTATTCTGTACTAGTTATTCCAATGTTTCTAAGAGTTTTGCTTTCTCCATCGTAAATCTCAGTGCTACACAATACTCCAGATGTTTTATTGCAGCTCTGACCAAATTGGAACGTGGAATGATCTTTTATAACCTGGTAGTTGAATCTGTGGAACTCCATAAATTGAAACGTATTGTAAATCCTCCTTGTTGAACAGGTTGACATTAGTCTCATTTCATATTTTATTTATAACTTATCTATTTAACGTTGTTTCTAATCCTAATATATTTATATATTTTTTCAACTTTACTTTATTGCCTACTTTTCTATTTTCTTTCTGCACTGGGCTGCTGTTTGAGCCCTTGAGCTTGTAGCATTTTTCTTTTCAATTTGGGGTTTTAGCTTGGCGGGTACTAATGATAATGTAAAACTAAGAATTCTAGGGTTCTTCGAGCATAGTAGAAACATTGGAGATGGGGAATTGCAATTTGAAAGCCCCGTGTTCAAGATGCGTTCGCGTCTTGTTAGTTTTACTTAGAGTTCTCAACTTTACTGTATTCGTGATCCTAGAATGTATTGCCTAAATTCTAACTGCTTAAACATCCATTGTCTGATCTACCTTGGTTCTAGCTTGGTTGCTGATCACATGTATAGTATATGTTTAATCTCTATGACATTGTCTGATAGCGATATGACCTACCTTTTACCTCAGCCACTCTTGAGTATCTTTTAAACTCTACTTTGTGTACAATGTGTTTTTATAAGGTCAGTAATGCAAGATTTTGGTGTCGAAAAAAATTCATCATAATATTGACAGCACAGCTATCTTAGCATGAAAAACTAAAGGGAGGCAAGCAGATCTATCTCGCAATGATCAGTAAAATATCGTTCTAAGAATTTGATTAATCACATGTTAAGTATGCTTATCAATTATCAGCATTCACTCTCCGTGTTTCTTACAAATTTAAACCTAATAGACACCTGAAGAACCTTTTCATTATGTTTGGTGTTCCTTAAGCAATTTGATAATATATTTTTGAAGGTTGTTTACGCGGTGTTGTATCATCTTTATCAAGTTTATATATTTCAAACCATTGTTATTAAAATTTTATCAAATACCCTTCTGTGACGACTCTAAATTTAAACTTAAGTTCTTAACTTGGTTTTAAGACATGTAAAAGCCTGACATTTACCCAAAGTAGTGTTGTTATTACGTCATCAAATTTGTAATTTTCTTACCCTATATATATTCTTGAGTAACAGCCAGTTTATGTATATTTGTATTTTTGCTAAATGTTAGTGTGCAAAGAAAATATTCGGACTTTGGGAATTTTTAAATCTGCGAATTATATAAAATTTGTATTAATTTTCAGTTGGATTGCGTAATCCAGATACGTTAGATCTCTTATGTTTTAGAATACCTCACTATTTGAAGATCCCCGTACGAATTTCCAAGGGTATCATTCTACGACACCCATACGAGAATTTGAAATCTTTCCAGTTATGTAAATGTGTTTACTTATAGTGCGATCTCACTCTTGGATTAGTTTTGCATTTGTTACGATGCTGAATACATGATGGTGCTCGGTGTTTCTGTCAAGTCTAAGAAAGATTTCCTTTTTGTGGAACTAGAAAAGCATAAGATCTTATGGTTTTATAAAACTTACTATTGCCGTTAGGATATTTGTGTTTACAAAGAACCTATTATTAATGGGACTTGCTTCAGATCTTTAGTACATTATTGGAGGATCATTCTCCTGTCTAGATATAAGTAGTATCCTATAGTTTTTGCTTTTGAAACAGAATTGTTAGAATATTTTTTTTCAAAGAAGTGTCAAGTTAGATATGAAGCTGATGGAATCCATTTCATGCCTCAATTTATGGTATTCGCTTCTCGTTTTAAGCCTCACATTGTGTTGAAGCTGATTGGTTTTTATTCACAGTTTTGCAAAGCTTTGGAACTTTTTTTTATATTGTTATTGATGCTTTCAGCTTTTCCCCATTTGTGGAGTTTATTGTTTGCATGTTTTACTAATTAAGATCGTGGTTTTTCAGACGTGTTTCCTATTATCATTGTACATTATGAATAGTAATATGTTAAAAGAATTTGGGTAATCGATGTTGGATAGAATAAAATATAAGTTAAATATCCCTTTTCACCAGTGTGTCTAACTCATATATTTTATCTTTAATTTTGATCTTATTCGTTGCTCGTGATATTTCCGTTGTTCTAGTGTTTAAACTTTGTTGTTTTCTTTTTTAGATGTATTGCTTTCTCGGTGTTATCCTTTTAGGTTTTCGGCTTGTTCAGTTGCGATTTTTTAAGAGCAAAAATTTAATCCACTGTTTTTACTTGTCGATTATACTTGATTTTAAATCATTGCATTGCAACTATGATAACCTATCTCTTATGATGTTGACTAGCTATTTTGTGTAAATATGTATTTGGTTGTTTGCCTTATTCCGTAGAATTAATAACAATATGTAGACCTTTCATCTTTCATCCCCAAAAGTACTCTAATGCTCCGTAAAGGTTATATCTTGGCTATCTTTACTTTAGAAAGGTAAACAATGAAGTTAGCATTATGTTTACATTTGTTGACCTTTGAAATATTAGAGAGCGGCGGAAAGAGAATTTCGGTATATTGTAAGTTATATGTGCATCAGCAGTGCCTGGACTCTACAGTGCCTAGGTTTGGATGTCTGGTTTTTATTGTGTGACTTTACAAATATATGAAATAGATTGCCATTGCCGTGGGTTATTGTGTCATTACGGTTGTGTGTGGTTGTGATATTTTGTTTTATTTGATTCATTCTGATAGATTGTATTTATAGGGTATCTTTTTATTATTCAATAGTTACAACTACATTGTTATATGTGTTTTGTGCAATTAAACAACGATGTATTAAAGGGACCTTCCACAAATTAAACACTGTATTTTTTATTTTAAAAGTTAAAACTGCTTTTGAGAGGCTTATGCGAATCGTTTTATATTTTCAAATGTAACGGAATCTGTTCCGGGTATATATTTTTATACTTTTATGCTTAAGTTATATTTTATGCTATTTTTGTAAAACGCGTAGCTGCATGGTATTCTAATTTAAGAATTCTGTGTTAAAATCTGAACAAGGTGAAACTTTTGGTGGGAATTGCATTGATTTTGGACACACACACGCTACATACTGTTCTAACCCAGATGTCCTTCTTCCCCTGCCTTTGGTTTTTGTGAGGCCGAAGTCATGCTTCGTTTAATCTGAAGCCTTACCGTTTGTGACGTGGGCAACTTCCCCAGTGTTATAGACAAGGGAGGAATTTTTCTACTATTTGGTTTCCATTCTCATCGCTAGGTGGTGTATCGATGCAGAGCCGATTTTCTATTTATCACTCCTTATACAGCAAGGATTTCTCATTATTTTCCTGTTTAACTTTTCTGTACTTTACAAAGAAAAAGATTAAAAATATTTCTTTATGCAGATTATGCAAACTATCGCGGTCTCCCAAAATAGTAAGAAGTTATCTGTGGGAATTAATGGAATATATATCTGTATTTTATCTGTGATTTTAAAGTATGGCATAAGCTGTGTTTTGATTGTATATAGAACTCTTAGAATATGCTGTATGTTTTGTTTTAGTTTAAGGAAACACTACAATTTGTCCATAAATGTCGTGAATATGGCCAAGCTGGGGTGGGTTTATATTTTGAATATCTTTTGTTTCATATTAAAAGAGGAAGAAAGTGGAAATACTTTCTGTGGTATCAGTGTTAAGAAGCTGTTGAAATGTAGAATAATGTTATGTTTTCCATCTTCTCAAGGGTGAAAATTTAGTGCGTGTTCGTGACTTATGTGAGAAGCCCAACCGTTGACTATGGAGTTTTAAAGTGTTGTTAGTATATTGAGCGTAAGTTACAGGGATATTTTATCAATAAATGAATTGATGCTTCAAAGATTAACTAAAAGCATTTTTGATATATAATATTCTAGTTTTTTATGCCCAATCACAGAAATTTTGACTTCGTTAAATTGATACGCTTTTCTTCTTCTGGAGAATTAAATCAATACAAGACACTGAACAAATTTTCAATGACTTTCAAAATAAAAAGCCAAGGTAGAATTATAACCCTTGCAGTATGGTCTTTAACTTGTGGATTGTAATGTAATATTTTGGTGGATATTTTTGCATAATAGACTTGACATTTTTTTATAAAATATGTTGGAAATTTTGAGTACTCTTATGTCCTTTAACAGGACAGGGGTCAATATTTCGCAAACGTAAGTAGCTAAAAAAGACGTGTTTTGTAACGTAGAACCTTTGAAAGGACCTCTGGCAGTTAATTTTTAGATGAGAAATATATTTGGTGAGATGATGTTTTAAAAAAATGCGGCAGCCGAAAAATAGCATCAGGTTAAGTCATGGAGTAATTTTGTAGTTTAGCTAACATTATGACACTTTTACTATTTTATTACTTAGGTTTTAGTGAAAAAAAAAATCTTTGAAGTGTTTCTTTTTTAAAGATGAGATATTAGTAATTTAGACATCTACTGTGAATGAAATATGTTAATATTAATAAACACCCACTTTAAATAGTGTATATCCAACCAGCTCTGTATACAACGAATGCATAATGTCTACATCATGTACATTATTCTCGGAGTTATCATAATAATATTATTACAGCAGACGTAGAATTTTCACTTTTGCAAATATCCAAGTCTTGCCTCTTCTCGCGCTTTACGAAAGTGTGAATCAGCACCCTAAGAAAGGCTGGATAAAAAACGCCGAAGGGAAAGAGATAAGAATGGAGTTAAGTCAATCAAAGGTTTTCTTCCCTCACGTAATAATCCGCTCACCGGGAAAGGGTTTCAGCAAGATCCTCCTACCGTTCCTTTTCTTCAATCCCTCCCCCGACTTCATCTCTCAGCCTTACCTCCTTGCGCCCTTCCTAGCCAAAGCCTTTGCTTTCCCTTCCTCCTCATTCAGGTTATTTCCTTCCTAAGCTAAAGGTTGCAAGACCATTGTCCCTCCACTTAGGCTGTCTCTTTTGTGTCTGTGTTCTTGTTGATGTTGGCATAAGCTCTTATTGGGCTTTTATTTCGAAAACCAACAGTTTTGTTCTTACTTTTGCTTTTTATCTGTACTTCTTTATGTTTGTTTAATCCATTCCAGTGTCTGAGCGGTATTTGCATACGCTAAGTAGATTGAATATCTTCTTTTCAAGTTATGCTGTTTCAAAAATTACTCACTTTCTTATGAGAAACTATTCTGATAGCAAGTATTTTTTTTTCTTTATTTTTTTTTTTTGGGGGGGGGGGGCAATAACAAAGAATTCTCTGAACGTTTCCTTGGTTAAAAGTAAACATGATTCGCCACTGAAGTTGGTCAACAATTTACCGCTTGAAAGGGCTGAAACCCACAAAGGGAAACGATGAACGGAGATAGAAAATAACTGCAAAATCTATCTCTCTCTCTCTCTCTCTCTCTCTCTCTCTCTCTCTCTCTCTCTCTCTCTCTCTCTCTCTCTCTCTCTCTCTCTCTCTCGTTTTTATTAACCATTTCCTAATTCAACTACATAGATCACTGTTAAATTTTTTCTTTCGTATTTCTCGAAGATGAATGACTTTTTGGGTCGGGGCAGTTGCTATTTGTCAAATCTGTAGTAGGCGGATACAATGGGGAAGCAAGAATGAATTACCCTGCTGGTACTCCAAACTTTTCGTTTAGTAGCTAAGTCTATTCCCAAGTAGGTTTTATGATTCCTATGACAATTAATAAATCATGAAATACGATCAAGAAAATGAAGGACCCTCGTTTGTACCATTAGTCAGTCCCGGGTTGGAGATGAACATTTTTCTTTTGGAAGTTAGTATTTGAACCCTTGATATATAAATATAAATTTGTTGTAAAACATTTGATTGTCTTCGAATATTTAATTTTAGCAAAAGTGGTATGAAGTTATATTTTCACGCTTATCTATATATGTGTATGGGCTTTTTCATAAGGATATCTCTAGAATGGCTGGACACTTGGATGGAATCTTGTGGTTACATAACATAAAAAAGTTAACGTGACAAGATTTATCATCTGGAAAGATTTACCTACAGTTTACGATTGTATGTTATATAAACCATAAAGCCATTTTTAGAAAAGAATTATCGTTGACATTTTAAACGTTTCATGACCAGCTGCTTAGTAGGATCAGTGCCATACTTGTAGATGTATCGATAATACCTGGATTAAGTGACCGAAGTTAGACCTTTAAAAGTGTTTAGTCATCGTCGGTGTTTATATCACGTTTACATCATCTACCCACATACAAACAAATCTTTTGGGAACTGGTTGACCTGCATCTAGCAATGAATATTTGAGATCACTCGAGGTGACCGAGAGATCAGCCAAGGTTGACCTTCACACTGATTTTTGCTATTTAGGTAGATTCGCAACTAGAGCGAGAGAGAGAGAGAGAGAGAGAGAGAGAGAGAGAGAGAGAGAGAGAGAGAGAGAGAGAGAGAGAGAGAGAATTGTTGTAGTCACTTCTTTGCTTGTTGCTTTTCACGTTGTAAATATCCTATAAATATCCAAAATCAAACCATTGTTCTCTAGTCTTGGGTAGTGCCATAGCCTCTGTACCATGGTCTTCCACTGTCTTGGGTTAGAGTTCTCTTGCTTGAGGGTACACTCGGGCACACTGTTCTATCTAGTTTCTCTTCCTCTTGTTTTGTTAAAGTTTTTATAGTTTATATAGGAAATATTTATTTCAATGTTTTTGCTGTTCTTAGAATATTTTATTTTTCCTTGTTTCCTTTCCTCACAGGGCTATTTTCCCTGTTGGAGCCCCTGGGCTTATAGCATCCTGCTTTTCCGACTAGGGTTGTAGCTTAGCATTTAATAATAATAATAATAATAATAATGATAATAATAATATTAATAATAATAATAACAGAGCGGTGTATGGAAAACGTGCTAGAAATGCTAATTCGTTGTTTTGCCGATATCACCAAAATTATCAAAATATATGAATCTCTGCCTCTCGGATGGGAACATCGAAGAAAGGCTGAATTAGAGATTTTCTATAGTGACTACTGAACCTTAACCTATTTTTACTACTGACATTGATATTCAGGAATAAAATACTTTGTTAGTAAAATCGGCTACTTAAATACGTAAAAGATTAAACACTCATTCACTTGTGTTAATGACAGTTGGGCAATTGCTAATTTTCCTTATTCTGGGACAGGTTTTGAAATTATCATTGTCAACTTTTTTAGGATTAATCTCATATGTTAGTTGTAATATACCATTCTCATTTGTTAACATATCTAGCCAGGATCTTTCAATATTCTTAGAGTTGAATATTGGTAGGAGTACTGTTAAAGCTTTTATCGAAAGATTGATTTTAATTGATAGAAATATAGAATATTTATTCTTATGAACGATTTGCATGATTCATTATGTGAATGAAACTCTTGATACAGTTTCTAATAATGATGGCTAGGAAGCGTTAAGTATATTTACACCTAAGTTGTTCATTTGAATGCACGAGATTAAGTAATAGTCCTTTATCATAAGAGACTTCAATATTGTGCGCGATGAGATACTTGTATTGTTGGAGGGAGAAACAATCGCAATATTTAATGAATTAAGTTAGGAGATTTTTTTTTTTTGTCATATGCTTATAAGATTAAAGCTTATTTATTGGGTTTAGGGAATAGAAATTCTATTGAAAGTTTTTTGCTTGGGAAAAAGCTTGAGGAATGCAACATATGTGTGCAGTGACGGATCTCCAAGTTGGGTTTCGATTTGTTGGTTACAATTTTTATGTTTTTGTAACTATAATGGAAATTAGAGAATATTTTTATGAAGGTTTATGCATCGGCAATCATACTTCCCTTTCGGAGGTTTGTTTCCGGTGAATATTTAGCATACGAAAATCTAAAGTCTATAAAGAGTTGAAATACTTTAGTTACGATGGTTGTGGCGTTTAGCTCAAGTTTCCCTTCGAACTTACTAGTCATACCTGATTCACCTTTTCTAGATTTTAATACAATTGCACATCTCATCTACTGAATCTGGCCATCCCTTGCGTGAAATGAGGTCAGCCAAAGAGTATATTACGATACCAAGGGTTGAGTGGAATTCTCATAAAGTTTGAGAAATTTGTCGTCATTTTTATATGTCCCAGGAGAAGAGGGTCACTCGACGTTGCGTAACATAAGTGGGTTACCTCAACCGAAATAGAGAGGAAGGAAAGTCAAGTTAATCTTGGGTTGGTACCAAGACCACAGGGGACAGGGATTTCATTTTACGAAGTCAAGAGCATTTTGGACATGGAGAAAGAAATTGTTATGGTCATCCTTAAAAGTGGCGTTCATTTCTTTTGTGAAAAGATATATATATATATATATATATATATATATATATATATATATATATAATATATATATATATATATATATATATATATATATATATATATATGTGTGTGTGTGTGTGAGGGTGTATATATGTATATATATATATATATATATATATATATATATATATATATATATATATATATATATATGTATATATATATATATATGCATATATATATATATATATATATATATATATATATATTATATATATATATGCATATATATGTATATATATATATATATATATATATATATATATATATATATATATATATATATATATATATATATATATATATTGTGATATCTCCATATGTTGTACATATGTTAGCATATCTTATTTGTCTAATGTTTATTTTTCCATTTTCTTTGTAAATACATCACCTTGTTTCAACGCCATCTTCATTCCATTTTTCTCATTATCTTTTGTTTACACTCACCTTCCTGCTGTAAATCATCCCTGTTTTCTTACCTTGCATGTTATAAGGTAACCTCAAATTTATTGATTTGGTTAGAATACATTATTCTTACCACGAGATTCATCTACCTTGCTCACCCATTCACTTTGCATTGCTTATTATTGTTGTTTTCAAGTGCTTTTTCATTATTTTATTTAATAACGTAGGATTAAAGTTTTGTTTATAACATAGTTTATTGTTCCTGTCCTCCCATTATCCTACTATTGGTGCTTCGCTTGTCTGCAACCAGCTTCAAGAAGATACATTTGAGCATAATCGACAATCTTAAACACTCGTAATAGGAAACAATTGAATTTGGAAATCTACCCATATGACTTCTATTTTATTGTGTGAAGAGAACTGCCGCCCATTGTAAAGGGGTAATTGTTTGCACAGTGGTTCGTCACACACACACTATATATATATATATATATATATATATATATATATATATATATATATATATATATATATATATATATATATATATATATATATATATATATATATTCAAACGGATGGGTAGATAGATAGATAGTATTATGTATGTACACATTCATCATGCGTTTGTATATGAATACTTACCTTATTGCATGTTTGGGTTCGCCCAGGTTCCTCAGTGTGAGGCACCTCGTCCAGTCTTTGGTGGTCTGGGATGCATCTTAGGTGTTTATCGAGCTTATTCTTAAACACATTTATGCTCACTCCTGATATGTTTCTTAGATGAGCTGGCAGCGAATTAAATAGTCGCTGCATTATCGATGCTGGCGAGTAGTAGAGTATTCCTGGTATAGTTTTGGGCACTATTAATCTACCTCGGCTTGCTCTTTCTGATATTTTTAGCCAAATGATGTTTTCAGTAATTCCTTCGATTTGTTTCCATCTTGTATTATCATGTAGCATTCTCTTCTCCTTTCTAGACTGTATGATTTTAAAAATTGCTGTCTTTCCCAGTAGTCAAGGTCCTTAACTTCTATTCTAGCAGTAAAGGACCTTTGTACACTCTCTATTTGTGCAATATCCTTTTGGTAGTGTGGGTACCATGTTACATTGCATTACTCGAGTGTACTACGTACATAAGTTTTGTACAGCATAATCATGTTTTCAGCTTTTCTTGTTTTAAAGCTGCTTTTACATTTAGCCAACAGTGTTGCTATTTGGTCGTTGCATAACATATTCCTGTTTACCATTACACCAAGGTCTTTAATTGCTTCCTTGTTTGTGATTGTCTCGTTATTGGGTCCCCTGTATGCATATACTCTTTCTCTGTTTCTTTCTCTGTTAAATACCATCCTTTTCATGTCCACCCATTCATATATTTTGTTTAGATCTCTTTGCAATGAGTTCCTATCCTCATCACAAGTAATTTCTCTACTTATTCTTGTGTTATCGGTGAAACTTCTCACTACAGAGTCTTTAACAGTACAGTCTATGTCTGAGATGATAACAAACAGCAGTGCAGCTAATACCGTACCCTCCGGCACGCCAGATATTACCTGAGCTTCATCTCATATCTCGTCATTTGCAACCACTATCTGTTTTCTGTTTTGTAGAAATTCTTTTATCCATTTTCCTATCTTTCCCTCAATATTATGCTTTCTCATTTTTTTTCGAATATATTATGGTCTACCTTGTCAAAGGCTTTTGCAAAATCTAGATATACCACATCTGTGTCTTTTTCATTTATCATATTTTTATATATGTTTTCATAGTGTGCTATCAGTTGGGTTTGTGTACTATTTCCGGGCACAAAACCGTGTTGACCTATATTGAATAAATTATTTTTAACGAAATGATTCATTATTTTCTTTTTAATTATTCTTTCATACACTTTCATAATATCTGATGTTAGATTAACAGGTCTATAATTGCTTGCCTCTAGTCTTGATCCATTTTTTAAAATAAGGGTTATATATGCTAATTTATCTTTAACATATATCTTGCTCATATCTACACTTTGTCTTAGCAGTATTGCAAGCGGCTTCGCGATAGTGTGTGCAGTTTTTTTAACAAAATCGCTGGAACTCCATCTGGCCCGGCCGCTGATCCATTTTTAATTTCGGTTATAGCCTGCACAATATCTGTTTCATTAATATCTATCCGTTAGATATTCAGTATTTTCTTCTCATTTCTGTTTCATTATTCTCATTTGCAATTCTTGGAGTGAATTCACTCACATTTTTCTGCTAATATGTTGCATATTTCCTTTTTTTATTCGTTAACCGTCCTTCAATTCTTAGAGGGCCTATTTCTAATCTCACTTTATTAATTTTTTTTGCATATGTGTTATGAACCGTCTTAATGGTTCTTCAGGTTCTTTAAGTTTTATGACATTTGGGACTGGAAATACTGGCAGAGATAGAGCCCAGCAAAGGAGGGAGGAACTAAACAAGCAAAATAAAGTAACCTTAAACTAATTCATTATAATTACATATTTACACTTTTATACAAATGAGTCAGTAAGTCAGTCCAAAAAATTAACATTAATACAGAGTTAATTAACAGACCATTTGCATCATTATATGCAACGTTATTAAAAAAATAATCAGGCACAAAATTAAAGACATTCAAAATTAACCAGCTGCATTACTCCAAATAATTAATATGCTCAAAATTAGTCAGCATCAAAATTAACCAGCAGCATTACTCCAAATAATTAATATGCTCAAAATTAGTCAACATCAAAATTAGATATAAAGACAGTTAAATCATTCAAAATATGAAAATAATAAACATCGTAAGAGAGCAGTAAAATATTACATAACTTGAATGTGTGACTTCTAAACAATTCCGAGAATTAGGCAAAACAAGGGATCATTAGGTCAACCTTCAAAGGTCAACACACCACCTAAGGAGATTTCAGCTTACGACGCAGCAACAAAAGACAACCCTATACATTCATCACTATTATGGTTTGTGCTTCATCCCCATTATTTAATATTGGTAATAATATGGATTCTCCCATGCTTCCTTCCTGTTCTTATATAATGTTCTCTTCTTCATTTCCAGGAATTCTGCCATTAAAAAATCCAACTTTTCTATTATATTTGCTCTTTCACCTTCATATTTATTTTTGTGTATAAATGCAATTATCCCCATATATGCACCAACCCCTGCCATTATAGATGCATTCTTTGTAGTTGAGCTCTAATTGAGCATATTTGGGTTGAAAGGCATCATATCTTGGGGCCTTTTGTGCATAGCACGGTATATACTCGGCTTGTTTCTTTGTTTCTTTTTTTGTTTCATTTTTGCTTTCATTTTTATTTTTTTATTTTCTGTTTACTGAGTTTTCTGACTTTCATTCATGGTTGCAGGATGCATATATTGACAATTTTTGTTGAATTTGCATCCTTTTCTTTCTTTCAGGTTTTTGCATACTTTTGGATGGAGATCTGTGCATTCGTCTCCATATCCGTCTAAATACGCACATTTACCATATATTTCATAATTATGGCATATCTTTGGATGCTTGTAGTAGCATCTTTCGCCAAATCTGCAATTCACTCTTTTCAGTGAATTACAGACTATATATATATTTTTTTTTTTTTGTTCTTGCTCTTCCCTAAAAGTATGAAGGTCCGGTAGAGTCTCTTTGGTCTGTTATTTGTTTCCATCTGATAATTTATTTCTTCGTAAGTATGTTGTTGAATGGCATCATATGTTGAATCAATGATTTCCTCTGCATCCTTACACATATCCTGTTCATTTTTCTCTTCTTCTTTTTCTTTTTCTTCTTCTTTTTCTTCTTCTTCTTCTTCCTCTTCTTCTTCTTCTTCTTCTTCTTCTACTATTTGCAGATTCAGTCTCGACTTAATTATATTTTCTATCCAGACTAAGCATGTTGAGCAGAATACCTTTGTGTCTTTAGTATTTATTTTTTGTTGCACTTCAGCGCAAGTAGGGTGTGTTGGTACATGACATACATGGCATTTTCTTAATAATTGTTGCGGGTTAAGAATACTGTACCACATCTTACATGTATTGCACATTTTGGCATTCTTTTTCCCAATGCATTAATCAGCATATTCACCATATTGGACTTTTTATTGTTCTTGAATGGAATGTGATGATTGATGTAAAGTTTCTTTTTAAGTTTCTTTATCACCTGGACCTTCTTTGGAATTTCTTCTATTATTTTGATGATGTTTGCCGCAGACTTGCTCCAGTTTGTTGGATCATATTGTTTCAATATGTTTGAGAATATTTTTCCGTCACACTGGTTGGATCTATTTGTGACCTCTGTTACCAGTAGATCTAGTTCTTGTTGTGCCAACTCATGGAATTCACTCTTGCTCTTGCAGATTGCAGCAATATCCCTCCAAGACTTGTTTGTGTTAGAGGTCGCCATCTTGTTCAGATTTTTAGTATTTCACAAGATAACTATCCTATGCCGACGTTTTATCCCACTTTTCCGACCTCAAACTAATCACCGACTATTCACGAAAACTTTTATCGATATTGCACTCGATAGGCTTTTGTTATTCGCGTTAAATCATCTGATTTTCTCGGATCACAAAGTGGGACTCACTAGCATACAGTAATACTCACTCTTCTTCTTTGTTTTGTCTACATCTTTTCCCACTTCTATATGGGGTCGATGTTTCTGGTCAGCTTTCTCCATCTACCTCCGTCCCACACCTCATCACCGGTTAATCCCTTTGATCGAAGGTCATTCTTGATACAGTCCAACCACCTTCGCTTTGGTCTCCCTCTCCTTCTCGCTCCCTGTACCTCCATTTCCATCACTCTCCTCATTCAACTTAAATGATTTCACAGTATATATTCGAGCAATCCCTCAAAAATATTAGGACATGCTGTTTCCTTCTTGTAAATGAATACTGCAAATAAAATGCAGGTTTTATTAAAGGTTTTTGATTCTACAAAACCAAGCATGTGATAATCGCTAGTGGTGTCCTAATCTGCTTTAGAACAATATTTAATTTGGTTCAAATTCCCGAAGATGGTGGATATCAGATTTGCTTAATTCATGGAAGTAATGGGTAGTATGACAATTTTTTTTTTTTATTTATTTATTTTTTTTTTTTTTTAATGTATAAGATCAGAAACGTCAGATCATATTTATGGTTATTGATAAGGTCAACAGTACTTTAATTTAATTTCGAAGTTTTTATGTGGTGAGGAAGTTTGTGTACGTAATATGAATATGATTTGCTCTTAATTCTATTGCCAAATTGGCATCCTACCCTAATTTTTTTATTAGATTTAACGCCAGGCCATTCATTAAATAGTTCAAATATAATTTCGGTACTGCACTGTAAGCCTAAAGTTTACAATCTCATTGTTTACCGTGTTTTTTATATTTTTTAGAATCAAGTGTTATTAATAATCCTGCCATTTTATTTTTAAAAAATTTCATGGACGTAAACTTGATGACAGGAGGTAACATCGTAAACAAAATAAACCTTTCTTCTTTATCAAGACGAATATTTTTTATCAAACATTCAGTGTTTAGTGTGGAATTTATTCTGATACCTAAATATTCATTTCGGAAAATAAAAGTTTTTGTAATATTTCTGTATTGTATAAAGTAATTATTTTGATTTTTCTAAAGGCAACGTCATCCTACGCATTTTGAAAAGGTTGCTATTGATTTTCAAGCTCAGCATTATAGCTGGTTTAGAATTAAGTTGTCTACAAGTACCATTGAGAACGCGTTGTAGAAAAATGTCTGATTTCAAGAACTCTGTCCGACCTCCAAGTGATCTTTAATTTTTTGTTATTGTAGGAAGGTGAAATTTTTCAAAAAGACATGTGAATTAAGGTATTAGTTTCCTAACTTAAGATATATAGCTGTCTCGAAAATTGTACATTATAAGATGTTGTACAGATGTGGTCATGAACAGTGAACAGCAAAATTTTTGCTTATGTAGAAGGTTAAAGGATAGTGAAAATGTGTACAGTATATGGCAATGGTAAGATGTCTATTGATATCCAGAATGGTTTATTTAGGCATTAAAAATGAAACCCAGATTAATAATAATAATAAAAAAAGCATTTGAAGAGGCATGTGTCACAGGACAGAGGATTGTTCTTGTACAGACTTTTATCTTGCACTCAAATCATTAGTTTTTTACTTAATAAATACTATTCAGTTCCGTCGTGAGTGTGATGACGTCGGTGTATTCTGGAGGACTTTTTTTCAGATCAATTTTATTAAGGTATCCGATAGGGGAATGGCATACACATATCCAGTAAATCAGCTCTTGAATACAAACGAAAGGAACAGAAGTAACTTACATATTTCCTACTTTTGTTTGATATGTTCTTGATACCGCCTGCCACATACTTGAAAGTCTTACTTTGCCCATCACTTACTTTATTTGGTACCTTACTGCTACCTTCTTTAAATTTCTTTTCAAATGTAAAATTTAAACTAATACGTCTTAGGTGATTATGTGGTGTCTTAACATATTTTTTTTATGTCATTTTGACTGTTAATAAAAAAAAATTATCACATAAATTATAACTTTTAAATCACTATTGTTAAAAGGTGCATCACCATCCTTTGCATTAGCTGTTGTTTACAGCTGATGCTAATGCTTTAACTGAAGTACGATTGTAATAGAATTATGAATTGGTGAACTTCTTTATTGATAGAAAAGTTATTGAATACTACTTTACTTCAGTATGGCGGTAAAATCTACATCAGTCAATATGAGACAACCAATATAAATTTCAATGGCCTTGTCGTTTATGGATTGGTCCGTTCGTTTCAGCACAGCTGTATTCGATGGGCTGACATTTGTGGGCTGTGATTTAGTCGCTCAAGTCAGCTGTGCTGGTCATTGTATAAATTGCACTTTCTTTATTGGAAACATTGGAATGGAACTGTTGTATGGGTGAACTTATTTCCCGTGTAGGGTTTATTTATGGTCTGTAGGCAGAACCTGTCAAGAAATATTTTCCTTTTTTTATTCCAGTTTGTGGAATATTAAATGAAGTTGAAATTTCTTATAAAATAGCAGTTTTTATTCATGCATTCATGCTGAGGAGGCCGAACATAAAATCACCTATGTTAAGAGGAGAGAAAAGAAAAATAACGAGGGAATGTCAATATTTTAATTTATAGGCTAATCTTTCCTTTCTTTATAATTTTGACTCTGGATATTTTAGAATCTTTATAATTTTGACTCTATGGATATTTTAGAAATAATTATTTTTTTTTTTCCGCAAATGTAACATCGTCTTGCACAGTCAGAATTAAGGTGATCTGCGAGCCTGTTAACGTTAATTATTATGATAACAAAACTATAGATAGTTATAATTAAGATAATGATAATGAAGAAAGTCTCCCCAATATGATAAATAACAAGTATCTGGAGATATATATATATATATATATATATATATATATATATATATATATATATATATATATATATATATATATATATATATATATACATATGTATATGTATATATATATATATATATATATATATATATATATATATATATGGATATATATTTATATGTATGTATATATGTATATATATACGTATATATTATTATTATTACTATCCAAGCTACAACCCTAGTTGGAAAAGCAAGATGCTATAAGCCCAGGGGCTCCAACAGGGAAAAATAGCCCAGTGAGGAAAGGAAATAAGGAAATAGATAAATGAAGAGAACAAATTAACAATAAATCATTCTAAAATAAGAAACAACGTCAAAACAGACATGTCATATAATAAACTATCAACAACATCAAAAACAAATATGTCATAAATAAACTATAAAAAGACTATGTCCGCCTGGTCAACAAAAAAGCATTTGCTCCAACTTTGAACTTTTGAAGTTCTACTGATTCAACCACCCGATTAGCAAGATCATTCCACAACTTGGTCACAGCTGGAATAAAACTTCTAGAGTACTGCGTAGTATTGAGCCTTGTGATGGAGAAGGCCTGGCTATTAGAATTAACTGCCTGCCTAGTATTACGAACAGGATAGAATTGTCCAGGGAGATCTGAATGTAAAGGATGGTCAGAGTTGTGAAAAATCTTATGCAACATACATAATGAACTAATTGAACGACGGTGCCAGAGATTAATATCTAGATCAGGAATAAGAAATTTAATAGACCGTAAGTTTCTGTCCAACAAATTAAGATGAGAATCAGCAGCTGAAGACCAGACAGGAGAACAATACTCAAAACAAGGTAGAATGAAAGAATTAAAACACTTCTTCAGAATAGATTGATCACCGAAAATCTTGAAAGACTTTCTCAATAAGCCTATTTTTTGTGAAATTGAAGAAGACACAGACCTTATATGTTTCTCAAAAGTAAATTTACTGTCGAGAATCACACCTAAAATTTTGAAAGAGTCATACATATTTAAAGAAACATTATCAATACTGAGATCCGGATGTTGAGGAACCACCGTCCTTGACCTACTTACAATCATACTTTGAGTTTTGTTAGGATTCAACTTCATACCCCATAATTTGCACCATGCACTAATTCTAGCTAAATCTCTATTAAGGGATTCACCAACCCTAGATCTACATTCAGGGGATGGAATTGATGCAAAGAGAGTAGCATCATCTGCATATGCAACAAGCTTGTTTTCTAGGCCAAACCACATGTCATGTGTATATAGTATGAAAAGTAATGGGCCAAGAACACTACCCTGTGGAACACCGGATATCACATTCCTATAATCACTATGGTGCCCATCAACAACAACTCTTTGAAATCTATTACTTAAAAAATCAATAATAATGCTAAGAAACGACCCACCCACTCCCAACTGTTTCAGTTTGAAAACAGGGGCCTCATGATTAACATGGTCAAAGGCAGCACTAAAATCAAGGCCAATCATACGAACTTCCCGACCACAATCAAGGGATTTCTGTACAGCATTGGAGATTGTAAGAAGGGCATCACATGCTCCAAGGCCTTTACGAAAACCAAATTGCAAACTAGGGAGTAGATGATTACCTTCAGCAAACCTATTAAGACGTTTTGCCAGAAGACGTCCAAAAACTTTAGATAATATGGGAGTTATGGAAATTGGGCGGTAATCAGTGGGACTTGAGCTACCACAAACACATTTACATAGACGAGTAACATTACCAATTCTCCAACTAGTGCTAAAAGCTCCTCTTCTTGCTAACTTGCGCAAAATAACAGATAACTTTGGAGCTAAGAAATCTGCTGTCTTTATAAAAAACAAAGGAAAAATACCATTTGGGTCTACACCTCCATAAGCATCAAGGTCCATCAACAGAGCTTTAATCTCACGAGATCGAAAAGCTAAACTAGTTAGTTTAGCCTCAGGAAAATAGGAATGAGGAAGTTCAAGTTTTTCATTACTCTGTTTACTGTCAAAAACATCAGCCAAAAGGGTTGCCTTTTCCTTTGGACAGTGAGTGACTGAGCCATCTGGTTTAAGTAAAGGAGGAACTGTTGCATCTACACCAAAGAGTGCAGATTTAAGGGTAGACCACCATTTATGTTCCTGAGTTGTACCAGAAAGTGTTTCTTTTATGGTTAAATTGTACTCCTTTTCAGTTGAGGCATAAACTCTCTGAGCAAAAGCTCGAAGCTGAGTATAGTTGTTCCAGGTCAAATCAGATCTGTTACCCTTCCAAAGTTGATAGGCCTCCTGCTTCTCCAAAAAAGCACGTCTACAATCATCATTGAACCACGGTTTGTCCTTCACTCGGTACCTTAGCACACGAGAAGGGATACGCCTATCAATTATGTTGACTAGATTCTCATTCAAAGGGACAACAGGATCTACACTATTATATAATTGTGACCAATTCAAGAACAAAAGATCATGTAAAATCCCATTCCAGTCTGCTTGGGATTTCATATAAATTTTACAAGAATATGATATATCAGGGACAGGCTGCTCAGTCTTCACTAATAATGAAATCAAAGCATGATCAGATGTCCCGACTGGAGAACCAACCTTACCAGTTATAACGCCAGGGGAGTCAGTGTATACAAGGTCCAAGCAATTACCAGACCTGTGAGTAGCTTCATTTATGATTTGCTCACAGCCTGATTCAGAGGCAAAGTCTAAAGCCTTTAAGCCATGGCGATCGGTAGGAGAGATAGAACTTAACCAATCCCTATGGTGAGCATTGAAATCACCAACAAAGACAAAAGAAGCCTTTCTATCATCTTCTTGTATCTTAGCCATAATGGTAAGAAGACAATCGAAGCTAGAATCATCCATGTCTGGATTCCGGTAGATCGAACATAAATAAAAGTTGTTATGCCTGCCACAAACTTTTATTACCTGAATCTCATGACATCCACATTGATAGCAGGACTTATGAGAAGCAGGGTACTCGGTCCTAATATACACCGCCATTCCCCTGGCCCTAGGGATGGCATCACGTTTCAACATTATTGGCTTCTTAAAACCAGTTATAAGGAGCTCAGATGAGTGCCTCATATTAGAAACCAAAGTTTCTGAGCAAAGAATATCATACTGTCTGGACGCAACTGTAAGGTCTTGGATATTTGCATGAAGACCACGAATATTGCAATACAGAAGACGACATTGACGAAATCTAGGACGTACTGGTCCCGGATTTCGCTCAATGTCTCCAGACAGCACAAGAATTAATAGAAATAAAAAAGAGACATCATACTTAAAAACTAGATTAACAAGAATTATAACAAAAACAATACGTACAGAATTATAAACAAAGTGATTGATAATACCCATAGACTATAGTAAAAAGTCGGAAAAACTGGTCAACATGGAGGAGCCGATACATCATGCAAGGCTAAATACCCTCCAGGATAGCCACTTCAACTGAAGGGAGGACAGTAAGGATGGTTTTGAGAAGAAAAAGAATCAGAAAAAGGAAAAGACAACCTCTTGATAAACCACCAGGCATCCATGGCCCTTCTATTAAGCCTGCCCAACACACCATTTCAAAAAAACAAGAGGAAGAAAAAAAAATGATAGAATAGTGTGCCTGAGTGTATCCTCAAGCAAGAGAACTCCAACCCAAGACAGTGGAAGACCATGGTACAGAGGCTATGGCACTACCCAAGACTAGAGAACAGTGGTTTAATATTGGAATGTCCTTCTCCTAGAAGAGCTGCTTACCACAGCTAAAGAGTCTCTTCTACCCTTACCAAGAGGAAAGTACACTGAACAAATTGCAGTACAGTAATTAACCCCTTGGGTGAAGAAGTGTTAAGTATCTCATTGTTGTCAGGTGTATGAGGAAAGACGAGAATATGTAAAGAATAGGCCAAACTATACTGTGTAAGTGTAGGCAAAGAAAAAATAAGCCGTGACCAGAGAGAGGGATCCAATGCATTACTGTCTGGCCAGTCAAAGGATCCAATACCTCTCTAGTGGTAGTATCTCAACGGGCGGCTGGTGCCCTGGCCAACCTACTACCTACTACCTATATATATATATATATATATATATATATATATATATATATATATATATATATATATATATATATGTATTTCCAATCATACTAATCGGCATTGCTAGACATATAACCATTCAGTCTTTCCCCGTCCCTTAGGAAGGGGGAGAGGGTGTAGTCATGACCTGGTGAGAAGGGTTACCATGAGAGGTACACTCAAAGGCCACAATATCCCACGAATAGGCGAAACTGCCGTGTTGTAGTTACGAAAGGGGTAGATGTGGGAAGGGTTAAATGTGTGTCTGTGTGTGTTTGCGCATATCTATCTGAATATTTTCCCGTCACTTTGACAGGTCGCATACACTCGTATAATAATGATATATTGGGGATCTTGTATGCTTCTTATGTTAATTTCTCAAGAGTATATATTCAACAACTTTTCATTTTGCAAATAAATGTATTTTTTGGTTTTGTCAATGTTAACATGATTATCCATAAACAATGATATCAAGGGGTGATGATACATTGGCGATTATATGATCAGTCCTTCTCTCATTTGCTTTGATTTACTTTAAGTAAGCAATCGATGCAAACCTATGAAAGCACCAAATAAAAAAAAATACTGTTTTGAAGTCTTGCTATATAAGAAAACCTACTTTCCGTATATTTTAAAGAAAAACGTCAATGCTTATCTTGTAGAAGTTTTGGTAGACAAACAAAGGGAGACGCAACTATATGCATAATGTAACGTCGTGGGTGGGAACAATTTGATTTGAAATTCTGTTTTCAGCATATTTTCCAGTTCCCTGATATTTGTGGCCGAATTGTATGAACTACATAACAAAAAAATATTAGAGACGTTCCCCCCGTGCTATTCTTCAATAGAAAGGAAAGTTAACGAAACGAGAGCTGAATAATAGATATTTTGTCGTAGGTTATATAACCCTTTGTGGAATTTCTTTTGAGATAGAGCCTTTTTATGAGAGCTTCAGTCAACTGTCATAGTGTTTGTGATTGAATTCGAAACCTCTAAGAAGAAAGTAAATCTCTCATCCTTATAATCTTCGATCATTTTTTGAACTTATGTAAAACGGAGTTTGTCTTCTTTTTTGTAGATGATTGAATGTTTATGTTGAAACCTTTGATCACGAAATATTTAAATCGAAGCACCAACATTGAAAGTATGAAATATTCTACTTCTTTAACGGTATTGGAGTTTCTTTATTTATGAAGTGTAATCACTTACAGTTGCTTAAAGATCATGTAATACCAGTCTTTAAGGCTATTTGTTGATGTGTTTTGTTATCAATTGTAAATCTGTCAATTAGGCTTATTTTGTAAATCTTGGTTTTAGTGTAAGTGTATAAGTGTCTAGGCTCTTCCCTGTTGTCTATGATCTCTGATTGTTTGATTAGATATTATGTACTGCGAATAACTACAGCGAAGCTTAATACTTTTTTTTTTATTTATAATTAGACGTAAATCACTAAGTAATCTCTCTCTCTCTCTCTCTCTCTCTCTCTCTCTCTCTCTCTCTCTCTCTCTCTCTCTCTCTCTCTCTCTCTCTCTCTCTCTCTCTCTCTCTCTCTCTCACATAGTGTTTCTATAAAAAGTAATTTTGTTTATTTAAAATTATATAAGATTATGTATTTTTGACATTATTTTATATTAGTACGACAAATAGACGGTTTTGTTGCCCAAATATTTGGTACTGATAAAAGGGCTTGTTTCGATCACTAGAATAAGGAAGGTACCATTTTTTTCTATTAAATGTGAGAGTTGCTTATAGTAAGTGTTATTTTCTGGCATTATGATGAAGCTTGTCTGATTATAAGAAAAAACATACTACTGTATTCTAATGAAGGTTTGTACGAATTTTTCTTCCATTTGAAGAAAAGATTTATATATGTATATTTGGATTGCATAGACATTTTTGCGGAAATATGTTTAACAGATTTTCATAAAAAAAGAAAAAAAAAATTCAACAAGTTCGGCATTAGCGGAGGAAGTGAGGATTGATGATATGACACTAGTTTGGCATCGTCAGTCAATATATCATTTATATGGAAAATATTTAAATGTGGTCCCCTCTAACAATTTTATGCAGATATTATCATCATGGATATCTATATAAAGACCAGGTTTGAATTATTTACTTTTAAAGAAGACTCTTGTGTAGTGTCTGCCCGTTAAGTTTAAAAACGACGCGTAATGTGCCACCTTGCACTTCTCGAAAAGTAAGCAATTTTCCTGGTAACTTTTAGAAAAATAATATTCGGAATTCTTCTCCTTCTCTCTCATCTTGACTTGCTGGTTTCGTGGAGACTAAGGAACACTTTTTTTCAGATTTCCATGTTAAGGAATGATAACTATCTTGTTCCCTCAGAATTCATGGATGATTTCTTTTTTAAGGTTTATTTTCAGGCCCAATAAAAACTGGTCTTAGTATTTTAAGGTAATTTGTTTTTTGATGACTGCATTTTTATGCAAATGTGGGTGTATGAGAATATTTATGCTCAATTTTTTATTTATTTTTTTTTTTTTTCTCATGTGGCCTTGGTGGCGTGCCGTTAGCCCACTAGGTTTAAAAGTAAGGCTAATGAGTCAGCTTGGGATTCAAGAAAAGTAAAACATTTTCTCGCTAACTTTTAGGCATATTTGCAATTTAAGAAACCCTTACGTTGGGAAATATTTGCAATGATTTTGTTTCATTTCTCCCGTTCTCTCTCTATTTCTCGATCAAATAAGAGGGAAGAAAACATTGAATTAATATACAAGTGATAAATAGGTTTAATGTAATAAGGAATAAACGCTCAGTATGAATAGTGTTAATGAAGATAGTATCATGAATGACAATTGTAGGATATATTACTTCTTGTATTTTCAATCCCTTAATACATTTTGAACGAAAGTTACTACTTTAATCACTCCTCACCTGTTTGCTTTTGTTTTCTAATGCCAATTAGTAATATTAGGACGTAGTTAAATATTTTGTATTTGGGTCTTCTGACATTCAGTAGCTTATATTAAATGAAATATATGCCATTACGTTCATATTTTACCTTTTCTTGAATTATCAGAAGCTCTACAGCGTAATTGTTAGATTTTCTCTGACACTTACTAATTATGAATTTGAAAATATATACTGTATGTGTATACGTGTTTGTACATAAATTCATATTTATAATTTAATGATATATCATAATTTTCATACTTTCAAATTTAGTGTCGAATTCATTTTACTTGATGAAAATACCTGAAAGGGAATTATATATAAGTACGTCACCCATGTGTAGGATTCGAAACTATAGTATGGAATCAGGATACAGCAGTAATTAATCGTCTTATCCTTTCGGCATTGGTGTCTACTGCACATTTGTACTAGAGCCTAATCCAAAGACATGTTAAAATACTGCCTATTGTAGATTTACTAATCCTATATTATTACCAAGGTAGAGTAAATAGTATATTTAAGTGTTGTATATATACACACACACACACACACACATATATATATATATATATATATATATATATATATATATATATATATATTTGTATATATAATATATATAATATATATATATATATATATATATATATATATATATATATATATATATATATATATATATATATATATATATGTATATATACACCCACCTATAAATACATACATACATTATTACTAGCTAAGCTACAACTCTAGTTTGAAACGCAGGGTGGTATAAGCCCGAGGGCTCCAACAGGGAAAAATAGCTGAGTGAGGAAAGGAAATAGGTAAACTATATGAGAATTAATAAACAAGTAAAATAAAATATTTTAAGAACAGTAACAACATTAAAACATATTTCATATATAAACTATAGAAAGACACTTATGTCAGCCTGTTCATCATAAGAAAAACATTTGCAGCAGGTTTGACCATTTGAAGTTTTACCCGATTAGGGAGATCATTCCACAACTTGGTCACAGCTGGAAAAAAAGATTATATAGTGATTCTACGTCAACGATTAAACCTACCAACATGTTTTGGCAGCGCTATGTGATGACCTTTTCACGCATTTGGATGATAACTGGAGATATTTTAATATATTTTTCAATAATCTTAATGCCTTAGTCCCTAGCATAAAATTTTAAACTGAATGGGAAAAAGTTGGAAAATTAGACTCTTTGGACATATTAATTATAAGGGAATCGTCAGGGTACAATTTCACTGTGTGTAGAAAACCAACTTTCTTTATTTCTTAGTCATTTCTTTAGTTATCACGATATTTCTGTAAAAAATGGAGTAGCTTGTAATCTATTTCTTAAGAGGCTTTTGAATCTGTTCCCAAGCCTACTTAAGTAAAGAATTTGAAATCATTCGTAAACAACTCGCCCAGCTATTCAACCTGACGTATATCATAGAAAAGGCCATCAGCAAAGCCAACACAATATACTATAAAGATCATAATGTTACCAACCAAAGAGATTTTAAAAATAAGATAAAATTCCCATAATATTATATAGAAGGTATTGTGATAAAACCAATAATAAAACTGAGAATGCCTTGGGTTTTTCATATCCCAAGACCATAGGAAGCGCCCTTATTAATGTTTATCAAAACCAAAGAGATATGGAATCCGGAGTCTATAAAGTACCATGTGGAGATTGTGAAAAAGTCTTATGTTGGCCAAACGGGCCGTTCTCTATCTAAAAGAGAGATTTAGGGCACGAGATTAACTGTAGTGAGTCATCTTTGCTTTTGAAGAGTATCTGTCCATACAGAACGAAGATCCTGGGATCAGCAATAAATAAATAATTCAAACACAATGAACTTATCCGGCGGGCAATGGAAAGCCGACATAGTGGACAACACTTTTCTCAACCCCATCATAAAGAAGATAATCCACCGAGACCGACCACCGTTACCGTTACCAATCCCATAATCCACCAGGATCGTAGGGGCGCTGCATGGTGGAACACCGCAATAGGAGCCTCCACTTGTCATGGTTGTGTACGAGTGGCTGGGTCTGGGCAAAGGTTTTTCCTGTCCATTCAGCAATGTTGTCGGTCCACCTCTTTCTCTGCCCCCTCTTCTCCTCTTCCCCTGAACCGTTCCTTGGAGAATTGTCTTGGACAGGCCACTTGATCTTGTTGTGTGGCCATACCATTTTAGTTTTCTCCTCTTTACTGTGGACAGCAGATCTTCATAGCGTCCTAAGTGTTGTCTCACTCTTCTGTTGACTTCTTCATTTGTGACATGCTCAATGTACGAGATGCCAAGCACTCTTCTGAAGCATCTCATTTCTGCAGTTTGGATCTTTCTCTGTAGCTCTGCCGTCAGTGTCCAGGATTCACAAGCATACAGAAGGATGGAAATGACTAGGGCATGCAATAGTCTCAATTTGGATTTGATAGCGATGTTTTTGTCTTTCCAGATTGGATTCAGTTTTTTTAGCGCCGCTATTGTTTGCGCGATTCTTGCATGGACTTCTGGTTTGGATCCTTCTTGGCTGATGATTACACCAAGGTACTTGAATTGTCGGACTGTTTCAAGTGGTTGACCACCGACCACGATTTTTGCTTTGATTGGTTCGTCGCTGTTCGTCTCATTAGCTTTGTTTTTTCAGCACTGATTTCCATTCCGTATCTGGTTGATGTTTCATCCAGACGTTTCATGAGGTTGACCAGCTCATCTTCGTTCCCTGCCAGGCCGTAAATATCATCAGCAAACCGAAGGTTGCTGATTGTTCATCCTCTGGTGCTAACACTGTTCACATGATCTTCGAGTGCATCTGTCATAATTTGTTCAAGGAAGATGTTGAACAGGGTTGGTGACAGATGGCAGCCTTAGCGGACACCTACTGAAGTGTGGAACTATTCGCTTATTTTGCCTTGGGCAAGGACGGCGCTGGTTGCTTTATTGTACAGCTGTTGGATCGTCTGTATCAGTTTTTGTCCCATGTTGTACCTGTTCATTGTGGCCCAGAGGGCATCATGCCGTACGCGGTCAAATGCCTTTTTGTAGTCAATGAACACGTGGAAGATGTCATGCTGGTGTTGGCTGTACTTCTCACACAGAACTCGAAGATTGAAAATCTGTTCTGTTGTGCTCCTTCCTCTTCTAAACCCAGCTTGTTCTTCGGCAGTGATCTCTTCTCCCTGGGGTCTCAGTCGGTTCATAATGACTCACAACATCACTTTGCTTACATGGCTGATAAGGCTAATCGTTCTATAGTTTTGGCATTGCTGTAAGTTGCCTTTCTTGGGAAGCGTGATGATGAGGGACTGTGTACAGGGTGTGGGCCATTCACCTGTCTGCCAGATCTTGTTACAAATGCTAGTGAGGATATCAGTCACCGTCTCTCCGCCATGCTTTATAAGTTCTGCAGGGATGTTATCTACTCCTGCAGCTTTTCCATGTTTTAGCGATCTGATCGCTTCCTCCACTTCTTCTCTCAGAACTGGGAAGTCGTTGTTGTTAGATGATTTGTGGCACGATGTTACATTGGGATCTCCATTGGTCTGGTAGTTGTAAAGGTCGGAAGAGTACTCTGTCCACCTCTTGAGTATGTCTTCTTCTTCCGTGAGGCAGTTCCCTGCTTTGTTTTGGATGGTACTGACTCGTGCTTGCTTTGGTTTTGATATATCTTTCACGATTTGGAACGCTCGCCTACTGTTGTTCTTCTCCAGCTTTTCCTCAATTTCTGTACACTGTTTTCCAATCCAATCTTCTTTGGCTTGGTTCATACTTTTTCTTATCTTGCGGTTGATTTCTCTGTACTCTGTTGCTCCGGTGGCTGTGGTCTTGTTCTTTTTCAGTTCTCTTCTCCCTGGGGTCTCAGTCGGTTCATAATGACTCACAACATCACTTTGCTTACATGGCTGATAAGGCTAATCGTTCTATAGTTTTGGCATTGCTGTAAGTTGCCTTTCTTGGGAAGCGTGATGATGAGGGACTGTGTACAGGGTGTGGGCCATTCACCTGTCTGCCAGATCTTGTTACAAATGCTAGTGAGGATATCAGTCACCGTCTCTCCGCCATGCTTTATAAGTTCTGCAGGGATGTTATCTACTCCTGCAGCTTTTCCATGTTTTAGCGATCTGATCGCTTCCTCCACTTCTTCTCTCAGAACTGGGAAGTCGTTGTTGTTAGATGATTTGTGGCACGATGTTACATTGGGATCTCCATTGGTCTGGTAGTTGTAAAGGTCGGAAGAGTACTCTGTCCACCTCTTGAGTATGTCTTCTTCTTCCGTGAGGCAGTTCCCT
>NC_090751.1:44592031-44597031 GCF_036898095.1 Palaemon carinicauda
GGCTTGTTCCAACAATGATAGAAAATTTTTCTTTATTCACCTCGATTTTGTATAAGGAGGCATGATTCCTTATATTGGAGAAATCTTGATTCCCCAGTCTCTGACCAGTTATAAAACTGTACCCCCATATGGCAACAATATCTCATCGGCAACAACCTACGGTGAGATCCAACATAAATACTGGGACATCCTGGGCACTTGAATTTATAGATTATGTTGGATTTCATGAAGGTCAGCAGTTTGTCTTTGTAGCCAAAGAATACACCAGTCATGAGTGGATTGATTGAAATTAATTGGATATTAAGGCAACTGAACTCTTATTCTAATATTTGCTGACAACTGAACTCTTATTCTAATATTTGCTGACAACTGAACTCTTATTCTAATATTTGCTGAAGTTTAATGGAAAACTTATTGTCTGATATTTAAAGAATTGTGGGAATGCATTGTTCTTTTTTACATTATAGGATGGTATCGGAGTAGAGAAATGTCGTGATAGGAACTTGTTAATGACTTTGTATACCATGTTTTCAGGGTAAGAGTTTTGCCAGAAAAATTTTACTGGAAATAAAATGTTATGAAAGAAAGATTAACTCGAGGAATAACGCAGAGCCCCGTAAACCATTGTGTATATGGCGTTTAGTTTAAAATTCGTAAAACATGAACTATAAAAATCGTTGGCAAGTTCAGAGTATGTCTTTTTCTGATATACAGATGTTGTAAATTCACCATTGTCTCTGCTTACATTGATATCTGAAAAAAACAGGCAGGGAGTTGTTGCTTTCTTTTTCTATAGTGAACATCATATTCTGGTGTTGATTATTAATATGGTTCAAAAACATTTCGCTCTGCCATGGTTGTTTGAATAACACGAATGTGTCAACTTTATATCGTCTATAATGTACTTGCTTACATGTGTCTGGACAACCATTCAAAAACTTTTCTTCTAAAGAAGACATTAAAATATTTGCAAAGGTCCCAACTGGGAACCCATGGCAACTCTATCGACCTACGAATAGGGTTGGCCATTAAAATTAAACTTTGAGTCTTGCACAGGAAGCTCAAGAAAATTCTTAAAATGCTGTATGTTAAAACTATGAAAAAATAATTTGATTGTCATGAAAGTTTTTTTTCTAAAATATGTGTATGTATGTTTGTATGTATGCATGTATGTATGTATGTATGTATGTAAGTTTGTATACACTCAATGTTAAGTGGTTTTCCCGAGTGGTTATGACTCCCAAGAAAAGAGTATGATGAAGTGATAACTTACATATCCATTCATTTTTCCTATAATGATGATATTGTTTTTGAGAAACCGTGGACAGATGACAAAACAATTGTTATAGCAATACGCACATACATATGTATATATATATATATATATATATATATATATATATATATATATATATATATATATATATATATATATATATATATATATATATAATATTTCCTAACGTCCATGTAACAAATACTTTGAGTTCATATTCTGTATTTATGATAAAAAAAAAAACAGTTTCCGATATAGAAATTCAATATATTCTCAGTAGGCAGCGTATTGATCTTACTTTGATTTAAGTACCTCGCCGGTTCATTTTCATTGGATATTTATGGACGTTCCTGTTACAGATACTTCAAGTGAGTATAAAATATATTCCAGTGTAATGTGCTGGGACTCTAATTATATTCTGGAAATTGAATTTTGAATGTGGTCTGGATTTAGTTTTGTAGTGTAAAGAGAAGATGAGAGAATTAAATAGGGAAAAGAGGGCCGTATAAGTAGGGTTACCTTTCACATTTCTCACTCTTTTATGCCGACTTAATTTAGTAGACATCCCTAGATTAGTAATCCGACACGGCTAGGAATTTATGCTCTCGAGTTTGCCCTTACTCTTCCGATTTGAATTCTTTTGGAGTACCTTTTCGTAATTATGAAACGATCGTATTTCCCTCTGAGAATCCAGAAACCCGACATTTGATGTATGGCAATAACTATCATTTACTCATATTGGGGCAGCTATTCAGCAACTTTGATCCTTATTACCTCATAAATTCTAAGAATAGTGCCTCGTTTAATGAAGTTTGTCGTTATTCATATCCTCGTCTTAATCAGGCGTTCTTAAGATGATAGATTCTTACTTTGGTTCTCAGGTTTTGATGTATTAAACCTCGTTTAAGGTAGTTATTCTCTTGGAAAAGTCATAACTGGTTCATTCTTGTAATTCCTTTGTTTGATATTATGATATCTCTCTCTCTCTCTCTCTCTCTCTCTCTCTCTCTCTCTCTCTCTCTCTCTCTCTCTCTCTCATAACGCAATTACATTTCTACCCCTTATGGTCAGCATGAAATTAAGAAGCTTACTAACTTATAGATATAAATGGACGTCCTGATTAATTCATATTTGATATATATTCTTGTATGCACGTCTTAAAATAGGTATCGCAAAAGTGCAGTTGTTATGTCTAAAGAGTTTTTCTAAAATTTACCGGAATAATTTAATTTGTTATAAGGACAAAGAAGGCGAGTTTTGAACCACTAACCTTTAAATGTTGGAAATTTATTTAACAAGGGCATCCAGCGCGGAAGAAGTATTATTTTCCTTTAATGGGAGTTTGGGGGATTTTAGAGATATTTTATGTATCGTAGATCCAAACTTTAAAATGTTATAGGAATATTACTCTAGCGAATTAAATCGGTGTATAAATTCATAGCAGTAGCTGGTTATGGAATATCTTTGCATTTCTAGGTTTGTTTAGCAACCTATATATAACGTATGATATTTCATAAATTAGGATGAATTAATATTTAGTATTTTTCAGTACTTACAGGATGGCGCGTTGTACAATTTACATACACATATTTATATGCATTTATGAATATATATGTCAAGGTAGTGCCGAACTCTAAAATATGAAATCTAATAAAGCTTACAGTTATCATTCTTAATAGTATGATGATTATCATTATTCATATTGAGCGTTTATTAATCATTTCATTAACCTAAGTTATCGCTTCGCTCGACAAGAGAGAAGGAGAATGAGATAAATGAATCAAAATAATTGCAAAAATTTCCAAAGTTAATTTTGTTTTTTCTAAACTGCAAACATACCTAAAAGTTACCGAGAAAAATGTTTTACTTTTCTGAAAACCCTAGCTGGCTCATTAGCCTTATTTTTAAACCTAGTGAGCCAACGTCCCAGCCAGGCCACCTTAAAAAGGCAAAGGAAAAGAAATAGAAAATGAAGCTGGTCTTTTCCGCGCGTCAGAGTAGACCAGATTGATTAAGTAATATCTAGCAAGATTATGCTTTCACTGTAAAAGGTACGGAACTCTAAGAAAAATGAAAAATATTTTTAGCGACACACGGCCTGTTATACTCTTAGTAAAAGTACACACTCTTTACAAGTTTATATAAAAGGTTAGAACGTTGGCAAGGAAACAGCCAATTTACTAAAAAATGTATGAGTGAAACATTGCAGTAAGTAGGTATGTAAGAACAGATATTTTGAGTAGAAACCGACTGACCTTCTGAAGCCATGATTTTTTACAGCACTGAAGTATGAAAGATGAGATTTAAAAGGAAATTGCACTTGGCAAAAAGAAGTACTAGCTCAACTGCTTGCAAACTTTTGAGTTGTAAATGGCAAATGTGGGCTAGCTCATACAGGGATAGTAAGTTAAGTCAAGTTTAGTGGTTCGTGAGAAAGAAAGTAAATGCATAGCTTAGTTCATAAGATTTGACCTATTCAGTGAGCTGGTATAAACACAAAAATTTTACTTCAAGCTGTATCGTTTGGTTTTCAGATCAGCATGATCAGTACTATAGCTTCTTGAAAACTGACATGTGTTTCTTTTCAAATAAAATATTCTTATGCATTGAAAATTGAATTAGAGTGTGAAGGATATCACATTAATGTAATACCTTTTTTCTGTCTTGCAGGTAAGCGACTTAGCGAGAGACACTATGCAGGAACAGGATAAGTACTCACCAAGGTTCACTTTTTTTTTTTTTTTTTTTTTTTTGTTTTTTTTCAAAATCTGAGCGTAGATGTAAGTTTTTGAATAAAGTTTCATTCAATTTGTTGCTTCGACGTGCATATACAAATAACAAGGTGAATCGAATATGTGGTCTTCTTATTTTGATTTTTGTCAGATGAAATAAAGATTTTATAGTCGTAAATAGATCTGGTATAGAAACAATGGATATGAAATTCATAGTTTCAAAAGAGTGGTGTAATGTTGAAGCAGAGGAAAGTGCATCCCCTTTTATCCTTACCAACTTCATTTTTATCCGCGTGTAGCTTTTTCTTCGCATTTGTTTGTCGTGCGGCAGAAGGGATGTATAAAATTTAAGGGCAGCCAAAGAATTGGGACCCAAGAGGTCTTTCAGCACTATTTCTAGTGTGATCTACACACACACACACACACACAACTGAGTTAAAATATGATGGTTTCAGAGCCTAGTGATACACAGCTCTTGTGTGTGTGTGTGTGTGTGTGTGTGTAGATTGCCTTGCATTATGAAAGACACGGCACAGTAGGCGCCAAAACTGATGCTAATAATTGCAAAGTTCATTGTACAAACGTCTTTAAAAACTCTCTTTGGGTTGCCAGTTAATATATTTTATTCTAATTATTGTCATCCTATTTATCTGATGATAAATATCAGTGATAAAAAAGCATTGTACAAACGTCTTTAAAAACTCTCTTTGGGTTGCCAGTTAATATATTTTATTCTAATTATTGTCATCCTCTTTATCTGATGATAAATATCAGTGATTACCCTGTAGAATCACAGAAGGTATTTCCCAACGGATGATCAATGTTAATTCTATGACTGTTTATTAAAAGATATAATTTCCCCGTAGAAATATCTGCGGCTCTACTTGTGTTAACGAGAAAGTAACATTGTATGGCAGTAGGGAGGGCTGCATATAAGCATTAGCCTAATGTGATATCTAGATTGACTTTCAACTTTTGTAGTGTTGCATCGG
>NC_090751.1:44602031-44604531 GCF_036898095.1 Palaemon carinicauda
TACTTCGTGTTTTCAATAGATTTATATACTTTTCCATTGTTTTAAGGGTGGTTTGAGTCAATTAAGGAAAATAGAATATCTTGGAATTCTGTCGTAAATTAAAGTCCCCTAAGTTCATAATTCACGGCAAATTATTCTCGTACATAGGATTAGTTCAGCTTCATTTGAATAGTATTCTTGTGGTCTATGTTTACTACTTCAGAGTAGAAGTTTTCAATAATGGGATAAAATTAGGAGAATAACTAAACTGATTATTTAAATATACTTTTTATAATGCTATACTTAACGATTTTATTGAAGTCATTCGAAACTATTAAAAAGTGTAACTAAAATTCCTCTCCCAAGAAAAGGAAACTGGCCATATGACCTAAACACTTTAGTTTTGTCAAATTCATAAATAAAGGAAGAAAAATATTGGACACGAATAAATGTTTCATGCCTGGGAGAGGTGATGTGTTTGCTTCAAATCTTGTGACGAACTATGACCCAATTAAACGCAGCGTAATACTTTCAGAGCTTGAAAAATTTGCTTTACAGATGTTCGGAAATGTATCATAATAGTTCCAGAGAGGAGAAATGCGTTTTACATATGTCTGTAACCAACGTATATGATTATTGCTTTCTCCTTTTATATATGTAAGAGTGGACGTTCTGTTATCGGGTTACTGTTTGTTCAGGTGAGTTTATTCAGGTTGTTCAATGCAATTTTTGCCGAAGACAGTTATGTCTGTACGAATGGAGCGCCGGATGTGATGTGACATTGATTTTTATTCCTTTGTGAAAGGCTGAATAGACATGGGAGGAGTGCAGTTTTCCGGGACGTGAATGTGCAACACAAAATGGTCTGTTCTCTGTACTGACTGAAGCACTCTTTTAAGGTACGCGTAATCTATTCTGTTCCTACTCTTCGCCGTTATGTTTATTTGTATGCGTGTGGTCTTCATTCTCTTGTGATTTTTTCGTTGAACTGATTAATTAATTGGGTGTTAAGAGATATGTAGATATTAAAACTAAATCACGAAATCTCTTGAATAATTGTCTGCTAAAATCTCTTGAAGAGTTTAAAACCAGGATGTATATTTGTATTTCATGTTGGTATTTTCATGTTTCTTACTTAAAGCTACTCTCTAGGTAGTGGAAAACCTTGAAGAATTGAAAATGAACCGAGAATAGGAAAGGGATTTCATTAGCTAGAAAACTGCTCTTAGTTTTTGCTTTTTGTTATTAGATTTCTTGTACGAATAATTGAAAGTGTTAAACGTTCAATTACGTGTGAAATGGCTATTAGTAACTGAACGTTAGCCGTTATTAAATGGAAAGAAAATGGATAAATATCCTCTTGCTATATCGAGTCGTACTCTTATCAAGAGATAAGCATAAACATTATTTGAGTGAAAGATGTGTACTTTTTACTCCTTATTCAGCATCAAATATTTGGCAGCTGTAAATTCCTTGAAAGATATGCTTATCATCAGAGCTCAAACAGAAACGTAGCATTGCGTAAACACTTATTTTAACAAGATATTTTGCATTTCAATTTAAAATAGGAGTTTGTGAACCTGGAGTCCATTCTCTTGATTTCCTAGGCTAATAAAACTTTTATAGCATTTTATAAGTAGACTTAAATGGAACATATTATATATAAATTTGAGTGATAATTATTTAGGCTATGTTAATTAGACAGTTTTCTTTTACGTATCCTAGTCTATACTCTGAAGGGAAGTATAAGGCCTCAGTGAATTACTCCAAACGTCTTTCATAATTCAAGCTATTTACTATGATCCGCTTTAGCTTTACGGTCAGTAGTCATTATCTAGGTTACTCTCTTGGTTTTCTGGTGTCGTAGCCCAACCTCTCTAGATGTTTTTTAATACGGATTATTCGCAATTCTTATTGATGAAATCACTAACAATTACTCTTACTTCTGTAACATGGAGATGTGATTTGAGCTCCACGATGTGTTAGATGTACTCTTTAAATTGTTTGCGTCTTTTTAATGCATTTTTGAAGGTATTTAGATGAGTCGATTAATGCAAGAGCCATATGGATATTTCTGCGAATAACAACGAGTCCCACATTTTTTCAAGTATGTCATCTCTCGTGTCCAGGTTGCTCGACTTTCGTCATTCCCTAATTAATCTCGGAGATCTCTCTTTCGTTTACATTATTACTAACCAAACTTTCAAAGTAATTATGTTAATTAGTCCATCTCGGAATGGACCCTTACTGCTTACACGAGCAAAAGCACTTTGCTATTCACAAACTAGTATAGATTCTTTGTGGGCATACATTATGCATGTATTCATAAGATAACTATTTAAAAAAAAGAAAAAAAAAACAATAAAAGATTTCTCACCTCCGCCAAAGATTAATGGAGTCGTCCATGGCCTAAGATCTATCTGTGGGGGAAATTTCGTCAAAATCAGTCGAGTAGGTTTTACGTTATCTTTAAAATGGCGAAAAATGCAAATCCGGATTTAGAATCCGGATCGAAATCATC
>NC_090751.1:44612031-44620501 GCF_036898095.1 Palaemon carinicauda
CCAGTATACTTTTATATATATATATATATATATATATATATATATATATATATATATATATATATATATATATATATATATATATATATATATATATATATATATATTATAAGATATACATGCATATATATACGTATGTATGTGTGCATATGGGAATGATAGAATTAAACTTCAGTGGCCAAGTAGGATTCAAGCTCGTACCTTTTTAACTACCAGGACAACGCTGTATTAAAGTACCCTTCTTCTGTTTCTTCTGTTTAATTGGCCTCCAGTATACCATTGGTCCAATTTACTCCTACTTAAGCCAAGCCTATTAATATGAATAATCTAGACTGTAGCTATGGCCCAGAATGAAGTCTGGGCCATGGCTTCGCTCTAGATTATTCATATTAATAGGCTTATCTTAAGCATGAATTGCTGCCCTATCCTTGACTTTGATTGTCTATATTATCAACAATAGCATTGGTTCAGCAGATTATAATTGACTAATATAGGATAATAAACTAACTAAATTAACATGCATTACTCCTCCCTTCTTTCTCGCTAGATTTCCCATAACCAAGCCAGGAGATCCCTAGCTCTTTTTTTTCATAATTCTTATCTATTTAGGTGTTTTCCCACTCGCATACAAAACCTTACATTTATCCTTCCCAACACCCCTAGTCATTCATCATATATTTAGAATTTATATTTTTCATTTTTTTTTTTTTTACGAATGTGATCTTGTTATTTAATACTTTAATGTTTAGAAATTGCAGACTTTAAGGAATTATTTCTTTATTATAGACTTGTTACTATCTGAAGACATGCATCATAATATAGACATTATACGCAATGATTTGAAGATTAGGTCTCTTGAATTTAATACCATTTTTTATAAACGATTCATATAGATTAGCAAAAGTAGTCATAGTTACATCATTGTAGTATGTTTATACTCGTATACTCAATTTTAAGTTTTACTAACCAGTTCGAACCAGCACTAATGTTTTGCGGCTCGAAATATTATTAATACTGTCTTTTTTCTTCAGTATTATTTTCCAATCTGCATATTTTAACCATCCCTTTAAATAAGCGGTTTCAATCATCAGCAACTTTTCGTCTTCTTTTCATCAAGCCCTCAATAACGTCTCTAAAGGGTGACGACGAGACTTCATTAAAGAGTTTTCTTTCTGCGAGATTTTTTGCCAGCATCTCTTCTTTAAGATGTCAATGTTAGTTCTTTTTCAAATATATTTTATCAATTTCTCAATATCTCCCTTTTTTAAATTGATTTATCTTTTTTTCTGTATATGGTAGTGATTTTTCAAAGGAGTAACATTTCTCTTTCTGGGAATATCTTTAGTGTTAAATGTCAACATTGCGTGTTGATATATTATTATTATTATTATTATTATTATTATTATTATTATTATTATTATTATTATTATTATTATTATTATTATTATTATTATTATTATTAAAAGCTAAGCTACAACCCTAGTTGGAAAAGCAAGATGCTATAAGAATACCCATGAAGGCCCAGAGAGTAAAAGAATTACGTTTAATTCTGGCTGGCATTCGTATTAAGAAGCACACGAGGAAATATGCAGTTTTAATGCTTTCGTAAGCTTTATATTTTTTATTTGACTGCACGTCTATTTTCATAAATGCCTCCTTAGATCCCACTTGTGAAGATTGTCTCCAATCCTTCCAACTCTAGCTCTTGCTTGATTAAGAGTAACCCAATCCTTTCTACACATGTTTGTTCCTTGGGGAAGAGACTCGCATGGGCTTTAGATGGCCTCACTATGCCGGCGGTGGTCTGTTCTCTCCAGCGTTTTAGGCAGTAAGTTGCTGACTTCACGGGGTCGAGGGTAGTGATGGTTATGAAGCTCTTGCGAGATTTCAATCTTTGTCTGACATCCAATGATCATAGAGTTGGTGCCTTTCATCGTTCTCTTGTTTATGATTTCGGGTCTTTGGATGAACTGTTCGGTGGATATTCGATCGTGCAATGCTTGCTAAATTATAGTACGCACGAAAGGGGTGTTGGTCTTAGGGTACTAGTAATTATGACACATGCTTGATTAAGTTCACTATTAACTTTATTGGAATGAAATAACCTTCCCGAGACTGGAAATCGGTATTTGCCAGTGGAGTGCTTGAGTGTAAGAGCTGTGTATTATTATTATTATTATTATTATTATTATTATTATTATTATTATTATTATTATTATTATTATTATTATTATTACAAGCTTGGCTACAAACCTAGTAGGAAAAGCAAGATGATAGAAGCCCAAGGGCTCCATCAAGGAAAAATAGCCAATTTAAGGAAAGGATCAAGGATATAAACTAACTACAAGAGAAGAATGAAAAATCAGAATAGAATATTTCAAGAATAGTATCAGCATTAAATTAGATCCTTCACATATAACCTATAAGAAAAAAATATGAGGACCAGAAATAAGATAGAACAGCATGGCTGAGTTTACCTCCAAGCAAGAGAACTCTAATCCTAGAAAGTGGAAGGCCTTGGTACAGAGACTAGTGTGGTTTGATTTTGGGGTGTTCTTCTAGAAGAGCTGCTTACCATAGCTAAAGATTCTCTTCTACCCTTACCAAGACGAAAGTAGCCACGGAACAATTAAATGGTTGTAGTTAATCCCCTTGAGCGAAGAAGAATTGTTCGGTAATCTCAGTGTGGTCAGATATATGAGGACAGAGGAGAATGTGATAAGAATAGGCCAGACTATTCGGTGCATGTGTAGGCAAAGACAAAATGAGCCGTAAATAGAGGGATCTAATGTCTGGCTATTCAAAGGACTCTCTAGCGGTAGTGTCAGGGTTTGAGGATTTGTCCCCTAAATGAATTGGCATGTTTCCTGAGGAGGTCATTTCAAATAGCTACCGTCTCCTTTGCTTTCTTTACCTGCTTCCTAAAAGATAGCGTTCGGTCTAATGTAACGCCTAAATAGACAGGGAAGCTATCATTCTTCAGTTTCGTATAATTCCACGAGATGTACAACTCCTTTTTTTGCTTGGTAGTTTTTAAGATGGAAAGCACATACCTATGTTTTGTCTGGGGTGGCATTTAAGAAGTGTGGCTTGTAGTATTCATAAAGATCTTTCAAAGGAGTGGATAATTTGCTCTCACGGGTAAAAAATTAATCTAACTGGATGATTAGGCACAGATCATCTGCACATATAAATCTACTGATATCTCTAAACTGTGGGTGATCGTTGGTATAGATGCTGAAAAGCATCAAAACAGATTCCATTTCAATTTCAACAAAGATAATTCTGTTACTTAGCTGTGACTGGATAATATGCACAATGCTTGAGTTCCGCATAACTTTGGCCAGTTTAGAAAAAAGCTACCTGTGGTTCACGGTGTCATTGACTGCTGTTTTGGTCAACAAATACTGCCACAGGGATTTGTTTAAGCTAATAGCCATCATCAGTATATTTGATTCCTATGTGATTTACATTACATTCTTGGTACATTACTTTTCATACTATATACACATGACATGTGGTTTGGCCTAGAAAACAAGCATATGCAGATGATGCTACTCTCTTTGCATCAATTCCATCCCCCGAATGTATATCTGGGGTTGCTGAATTCTTTATTAGAGATCTAGCTAAAATTAGTGCATGGTGCAAATTATGGGCTATGAAGTTGAATCCTAACAAAACTCAAAGTATGATTGTAAGTAGGTTAAGGACAGTGGCTCCTCAACATCCGGATCTCGGTATTAATAATGTTTCTTTAAATTTGTATGACTTTTAAAATTTTAGGTGCGATTCTCGACAGCATATTTACTTTTGAGAAACACATTAGGTCTGTGTCTTCTTCCATTGCACAAAAAAATGGCTTATTGAGAAAATCTTTTAAGATTTTTGGTGATCAATCTATTCTGAAGAATTTTTTAATTCTTTCATTCTACCTTGTTTTGAGTTTTGTTCTCCCGTCTGGTTTTCAGCTGCTGATTCTCATCTTAATTTATTGGACAGAAACTTACGGTCTATTACAGTTCTTATTCCTGATCTAGATATTAATCTTTGTCATCATCGTTCAATTAGTTCGTTATGCTTGTTGCATAAGATTTTTCATAACTCTGACCATCCTTTACATTCAGATCTTCCTGGACAATTCCATCCTGTTCGTAATACTAGGGAGGCAGTTAATTCTAATAGCCAGGCCTTCTCCATCATGAGGCTCAATACTACACAGTATTCTAGAAGTTTTATTCCAGCTGTGACCAAGTTGTGGGATGACCTTCCTAATTGGGTAGTTGAATCAGTAGAACTTCAAAAGTTCAAAGTTGCAGCAATTTTTTTAATGTTGAACTGGCTGACATAAGTCTTTTTATAGTTTATATATGACGTATCTGTTTTGACGTTGTTACTTTTTTTAGAATGATTTATTGTTAATTTGTTCTCATCATTTATTTATTTCCTTATTTCTTTTCCTCGCGGGTCTATTTTTCCCTGTTGGGGCCCTTGGGCTTATAGCATCTTGCTTTTCTAACTAGGGTTGTAGCTTGGATAATGATAATAATAATAATAATAATAATAATAATAATAATAATAATAATAATAATAATAATAATAATAATAATAATAACCCCATAGAATCATTGAAGACTCTTAATCAGTGTCCGGAGTTTTAGATGCGTTGACGGTATGATAGATTTCCCTTGTAAACCTGACCTTACTGTCATTGTGATCTACTGAAGGACCGAGGAAGTGCTACATAGGTCTACTTGTCTTCAGCAACTATTGCCTGGTACGGGCTTGCATGGAGAGTGCACTTGTTTGGTCTCTCTTGCTCGTGAGTGACCGTTAAACCATGAAGTTTTATTTAAAACTCGTATAAACGTATATTAACTGTGAAGTGTATGCGAGTCGATTATCATTGTTTTCTACTCGTAAATCTTTATTTGAATCTAGTATAAAGTTATATGTATCCGCAATCTTTTATTTGAATCTATTGTAAAGTTGAATTTCACTGTGACCAAGCAACTGGTAAATGCATTTTTGTTTCACGGTGAACATTCATATGAATATACATTAAGTAGTCATATATTTCACCGTGAACTCTTATGGGAATTTAGTGGATTAGTACATTTGGCAGTGAACTTTAATTCAAGTGAAATATAAAGTTATATTTCACGTAAGCTTCCAATTAAATTTCTTGCAAGTATGGTAGAGCCATTTCATGAATCTCTAACCTGAATAAAATCAAATTGAGTCATCAACTTGACCTATTTTTTTCTGTAAAACGGATTCGTCTTGAAATATCTGAAAGTTTTCATTCATATTTTTTTAAAGAAATTGTTAGGTACAATATCTAGGAGTATCTAATTAGGTGTTTAATAATTTGATTTTACTCGATCAAGTTACCGATCATCCTGCCTGGATTGTCAAGTAACTCTAGGTCACTTATGCCTTCAGAGTTCAAAATTAAAGTAAACTGTTTAAGGACACTTTCTTTAGTAGTTTGAGGACAGGTGAGTTTTTTATGGAATGTTTATTAATGTTAATCATACATGCTTAAGTGCACATTTGTATTTATATAAGACTATTATTAATTTATGCATACTGGTAATACATATGTGAGTATATATATATATATATATATATATATATATATATATATATATATGTGTGTGTGTGTGTGTGTGTGTGTGTGTGTGTGCATTTATATATATACACATATATTTATATATGTATATATATACATATATATATATGTGTGTGTGTGTGTGTCTGTTTATTAGTTTTTATGTGTGTAGCCACGAGGATGTCTACAAACTAAACTGCTTCACGAGTGCTTTAGAGGAAAGTTGATATCGGGGGACGGGGGGGAACACCTTTCATTCAGGATTGAAGGGGCTTCCAGTTCAGGTATAACAGAAAGGGAATCCTCCAGCTCCCTACTTTAACCCAGGACGGAATGTACACAACGCAACGTAATTGGTTTGCACGACTCCCTCACCTGACTCATCCTGAACATTCTCCTCTTGTAGAAATTGCCTCTTTGCAACACTAGTTACGTACCTTGCTATTGAATATTATTGTATTGAAAGTAAGAATATCCTCATTTTTATTGTATTTTATATAGAAATCAATCCCAGGGGCGGGAACATGTCTGAACGTTTTTCGTGAAAAGAAAAATCCGTCGTGCCTCACTGGACGTTTATTAATTAATTGAGTTCTTGGATTTTCAGTTGAGACTAAGTGATAGTTAGTTTGCACAGCAACCTCGTCTTAAAACGATTTAATGAGAGCGCAAAGTTAACTCACTTTGAAGCTTTATAATTGATTATGTACAGTATATATATATATATATATATATATATATATATATATATATATATATATATAAAATATATATATATATATATATATATATATATATATATATTTATATAATATATATATACACACACACATATATATATATATATATATATATATATATATATATATATATATATATATATATATATATATATATATATATATATATATATAAAGAAGTGAAGAGAGTAAGGAAGGCCGGCGCAAGAATTGAAGAGACAGTGAAAGATGGAAATGGAAGGTTGTTAAAAGGAGAGGAGGCAAGGAAAAGGTGGGCGGAATATTTTGAAAGTTTGCTGAATGTTGAGGATGATAGGGAGGCAGATATAATTGCTGTTCCAGGTGTTGAGGTGCCAGTGATGGGAGATGAGAATGAGAGAGAGATTAGAATAGAGGAAGTGAGGAGAGCACTAGATGAAACGAGAGTAGGAAAAGCATCTGGTATGGATGGTGTGAAAGCTGAGATGTTGAAGGAAGGGGGTGTGACTGTACTTGAATGGTTGGTGAGATTGTTTAATGTGTGTTTTGTGTTGTCAATGGTACCAGTAGATTGGGTCTGTGCATGTATTGTACCACTATATAAGGGTAAGGGAGATGTGCATGAGTGTTGTAATTCAAGAGGTATTAGTTTGTTGAGTGTAGTTGGAAAAGTGTATGGTAGAGTACTGATTAATAGGATTAAGGATAAAACAGAGAATGCAATCTTGGAAGTACAGGGTGGTTTTAGAAGAGGTAGGGGTTGTATGAATCAGATTTTTACAGTTAGGCAGATATGAGAGAAATATTTAGCAAAAGGTAAGGAAGTGTATGTTGCGTTTATGGATCTGGAGAAAGCATATGATAGAGTTGATAGGGAAGCAATGTGGAATGTGATGAGGTTATATGGAGTTGGTGGAAGGTTGTTGCAAGCAGTGAAAAGTTTCTACAAAGGTAGTAAAGCATGTGTTAGAATAGGAAATGAAGTGAGCGATTGGTTTCCGGTGAGAGTGGGGCTGAGACAGGGATGTGTGATGTCGCCGTGGTTGTTTAACTTGTATGTTGATGGAGTGGTGAGAGAGGTGAATGCTCGAGTGCTTGGACGAGGATTAAAACTGGTAGGCGAGAATGATCATGAATGGGAGGTAAATCAGTTGTTGTTTGCGGATGATACTGTACTGGTAGCAGACACAGAAGAGAAGCTTGACCGACTAGTGACAGAATTTGGAAGGGTGTGTGAGAGAAGGAAGTTGAGAGTTAATGTGGGTAAGAGTAAGGTTATGAGATGTACGAGAAGGGAAGGTGGTGCAAGGTTGAATGTCATGTTGAATGGAGAGTTACTTGAGGAGGTGGATCAGTTTAAGTACTTGGGGTCTGTTGTTGCAGCAAATGGTGGAGTGGAAGCAGATGTACGTCAGAGAGTGAATGAAGGTTGCAAAGTGTTGGGGGCAGTTAAGGGAGTAGTAAAAAATAGAGGGTTGGGCATGAATGTAAAGAGAGTTCTATATGAGAAAGTGATTGTACCAACTGTGATGTATGGATCGGAGTTGTGGGGAATGAAAGTGATGGAGAGACAGAAATTGAATGTGTTTGAGATGAAGTGTCTGAGGAGTATGGCTGGTGTATCTCGAGTAGATAGGGTTAAGAACGAAGTGGTGAGGGTGAGAACGGGTGTAAGAAATGAGTTAGCGGCTAGAGTGGATATGAATGTGTTGAGGTGTTTGGCCATGTTGAGAGAATGGAAAATGGCTGTCTGCTAAAGAAGGTGATGAATGCAAGAGTTGATGGGAGAAGTACAAGAGGAAGGCCAAGGTTTGGGTGGATGGATGGTGTGAAGAAAGCTCTGGGTGATAGGAGGATAGATGTGAGAGAGGCAAGAGAGCGTGCTAGAAATAGGAATGAATGGCGAGCGATTGTGACGCAGTTCCGGTAGGCCCTGCTGCTTCCTCCGGTGCCTTGGATGACCGCGGAGGTAGCAGCAGTAGGGGACTCAGCAGTATGAAGCTTCATCTGTGGTGGAAATGTGGGAGGTTGGGCTGTGGCACCCTAGCAGTACCAGCTGAACTCGGCTGAGTTCCTGGTTAGGCTGGAGGAACGTAGAGAGTAGAAGTCCCCTTTTTTGTTTTGTTTCTTGTTGTTGTCG
>NC_090751.1:44621001-44623501 GCF_036898095.1 Palaemon carinicauda
CAAAGTAACAGATTATTGGGATATTTAGCTGGAAATTACGTGGCTTTACAACAACATATTTTTAATTAATGCTCTCTTTCTCTGTGGTTATATAAAAACTTGATTTTTTTTTTTTGAGCGAGAAAACAGCCCTAAGGATTCAAGAAATGTGTTTATTATTACTATTTTGCATATTTTGGGCGAGTATTTATATTCTCATTTGACATATTGTTTGACGGACATTTTGGGCCCAGTGTCATTCATCCATTCATCTTATTGTTAAAGTGGTAAACATACATCTATTTGAAAGATTTTTTTCAATTTCCTACATTAAAAGTTGATTATGTACTTAGATTTGATATGTCAGTTTACGGAATGTTTTTAATTTGTCTCTTACTTAAGGTATATGTAAAGATGCCTAGCATAAAGATTATTACAAGCATTTTTTCATGACATGAAAACAGGTTATGGAGTCGAAAGATTTTTTATGGAGTCGAAAGATTTTTTAATGGGTTTGAAATGGTTGTAGATTATTCTTAATTGAAATTCGGGAAATTACTTGAAAGATTAGGTGGTAAAGACAAATTCGAAACTTTTGCGCTATGTCGTAGCTAAAAGGTCAAGTTGTGTGTCTGGGACCCAAAAAAGTATTTATTGTAAATGATAGGATTATAAAGAATGCCTTTCCGTAATAGGAGTGAATTTATTATCAAACTTCATTATTGTTAGAATACTCCCAGCACTGTATTATATTAGAGCTGGTGTAGAATAAAGATTTGTTTAAGAAAATTAATGATGAAAATATGTAAACAAGTCTACACTGAATGAAAACATATTTTATATAGAGCAATTAAAGATATTTTTTATATAATATTTTCTTCGTCTTCGTAGGACTTACGGTAAGAAGAAAGCTGCCCCATGATTATAAAAACTAAAATCTGGTATGCGAATGAATTTTTAGGAGGGCAATTAACCTCTTACCTATGCGATTCAAGTGCCATTAAAACCCTAGGACCCGAAGTTGGTCAATATCTTGAATTGAAGGAGTTTCAGAATGGAGGTTTCCATTTTAATAAATTTTAGTTGTTCCATTTTAGCATTACAGTGTCATTTTCTATTGGTATTACATTTTATTTTGTATATGCTAAAAAGGGAGACCTGATGTTCAGAAAAAAAAATAAAAAAATATTCATGATAGAGTCTGAGTTATAGCAGAAGATGTAAATACACATGAGATTTTCCGGGTAATTCCTTTTCTCTCACAAGGGAACGAAGCTTTGCTGTCAAGCTCGATGACTTTCCATCGTCCATTTTAGTTGTGTATGGCCCAGAATGTCCACGATTTTATCCATCGGTCTGTTTTTTTTTTTTCATGAACACGATAATATTTCAAAACGGACTACAGAATTTTGTTTAATAGTCAGATTATTCTTTTATTTTTATTTATTAATTTTTTTTTTTTTTATTTTAGCATTTTATGTTTTTAGGAAATGTCATATATTTAGAGAAATGTTACATAAATTTGTTAATGGTAACATACCTACCCAAAATTATATAAATATTCACCAGCTTAAATTAATTTACACATTTCATTTAATTATTCTAGATGCTTTGACTTCCCCTTCATTTCATTTAAATTTTTCCTTTGCAGCAATTTGTTTCAGCGTTTCTACGCAAACGAGAGAGATTTTATCCAGCTTCATGCATTGTATGTTGGTTATAAAATGTTATTAGTTTTTCCGGGTATTACATATTACTCGGTTTAATCATTTGCTTCTTATCAAGATTACTTTTTGAAGCTCTTTGTTCTTACGGTTTGGTGTATCTTGCTAATCCTTGCTTTTTAATTAGATTTAGCTTAATTTCATTAAGTCTTTGTTATCTCGTGTGTTATTTCTTTGGGATTTTTTTTTTTTTTGTGTTTTCAGTTTACTTTTGTTTCTTAAATTTTTATTCATGGTTTTGATTGATAAAGTTTTCTTATAACTCCTTTTTATCTTGATAACTTTTATGTATTAGTTTTAGTTATATATTCGGATATTAATGCGTAACATAAATTTTTTATTTAAAACAAATATTAGATATCTCACTCATATATATATATATATATATATATATATATATATATATATATATATATATATATATATATATATATATATATATACTGTATATATATATATATATATATATATATATATATATATATATATATATATATATATATATTTATATATATATATATATATATATATCTGTCTGTGTGCATGTACATTGTATTTTCAAGGCTTTATCGCCTCAGGATAACAAATTTGCCTTGTTTGATTATATACTTCTCACAAAATTATTTGCCCTTCAATTTTAAACGAGTATGTACTGATATTTTTCTTTACGAAATCATTTCATCCTAGAAGTCATAATTAACTCTTTGAGGCTAATTGCTGAGATAATAAACTAACATTTGCAAATTTCTCAGAACAGCATATGATGCCTGACGAAAACCATCATTTTAGCGACGTAG
>NC_090751.1:44628501-44636001 GCF_036898095.1 Palaemon carinicauda
ATATATATATATATATATATATATATATATATATATATATATATATATATATAAAAGTATCTGCAGAAAGAGAGAAATTATAAACGATGTGGAAACATCGTTCAGGAAACATGTTTAAAACTTTCTCATTTAGAATAATTCCAATATTCTTAGATTAGTGGTCTTAGAGTGGGATATATCATATGGCCTTTGAAAACTCATTTACGTTTGGATGAGCTCATTTACGTTTGGATGAGCTATTATCTCATTAGTAAACCAAAAAAAATAGGTCTCTCTCTCTCTCTCTCTCTCTCTCTCTCTCTCTCTCTCTCTCTCTCTCTCTCTCTCTCTCTCTGTATGTGCAGTTAACGTAGTGATTATAGTAAATGTTAGTTTTCGTATAATTATAGTAGCACTTTGAAGCGGATCTTCTATCCATGATCCACACCGTCATCTTACTCTTGCCTACCCTAATCGGGTAAGTTGGATGGTTTTTGTATGACTATAACAACTAGCACTAATTTACTCCCAGAAAGTGTACGTTTCCTTAAACAAATTGTTTTGCTTTATAGTTGTGTTACTTTTGAATAATGTGTAGAATCCCGTCGGTAAGGTTTAAGGCCTTGGTGTCGTATAAAACGTGAGGGTGACGAAACAAGTGAATTAGAAAGGAACGAAGAGAGTTGTTTTATCTTGAAAAATGATGGGTATTACGACCTCATATTTTCCGTTTAGATCATTATTTTCTCCCTTGGAACATTAATCGCAATTAAGAATATTTTTTGTTTTGTTTTTCTCTTATTTACCGTATTTTGATCATTGATTTAATCGCTCTCCAAACCGTTATTTGTGATTGTACTTTTTTTTTTCAAAACTTTCTATTATAATTTTCCATTTGGATTACTAATTTCACATTATCAGATATTATTAATCTCTCTCTCTCTCTCTCTCTCTCTCTCTCTCTCTCTCTCTCTCTCTCTCTCTCTCTCTCTCTCTCTCTCTCTCTCTCTCTCTGTATATATATATATATATATATATATATATATATATATATATATATATATATATATATATATATTATATATTATATTATATTATATATATATATATATATATATATATATATATATATATATATATATATATATATATATATATATATATATATATATCCATTTCTTGGTCCTAGCTTGGGACTATACACGTTACTCTGTATAATCGTAAATGCTAAGCTCTTATAAATGGGTAAAATTGATTCTATTACATTGTTTGTAAACTCATATTCCAATAGAAAAGTCCATATTTACCCATGTATTTAGTAATACAAAATCCTGTTGTCGGGTGCCGCCTTTACCCCGTAGTAAGGAGGCCTTAAAATACCGAAATATGGTTTCAAGATGTTTTTGCTGTGCACTGTGCATGGTTTCTTTTTGTCCTGTTATCAAATTTATATTCATGGACGAATGGCTATGTTAAAAACATTTTGAGTTTATTTTATTGTATTGGTTTTTGTTGAACCTGTGTAGGATTTACTTTGTATTGTTTGTAAATTTTTCGATGGCGTAAATATATTTTATATTATGTCGGAAAATTTAATCAGCCCAAAGAAGAACAACATAGAAAAAGGTTAATGTTAGATTGTAAAATTTGTTTTATTTTTAAAGTCTTATTGTTAATGGGGTTTCCCTAGGATTATACCATCATTGTCATATCTTAATGTTGCTGCTGAGAAGCAGTGCTTGGAGCATCCTTTGTGTTCGACCATCCTTGTGAGAATGTGATATAATATACTTTTTGAATACTTGAACATTTAATTTTACTTTGATGCTAATGAAGTGGCGCTTTATATTACGTCATTCCTTATGTTTTGCTTCTTTGTTGTTCTTTGTTGATCTTTATAGTCACGAATCTTAATTCGGTTTCTACCATTCATTCAAATGTCGGAGACGTCAAGGTTATTTATGCGAAAATTGACGGCTTTTCGGTGAAACCCTTCAGTATGATTTAGTGTCTTATACGGAAAACCCTCGTGTTCTTTTCCCTACAAATTCATCGAGTGCAAATAATTGTAGATTAAGTGAACCCATTATTACTAAGCTCGCTTTAAGTATATGATATGAAAAAGAAATGGACTAATCCGCTATTATATATACACATTTATTCGTTCCAAATGACTCCTTCAAGTGGTCAGAAATTTCCACTCCCTTTAATGCTAATGAAAATAATGTCATTCAATGCTCTTGAGAAAATTTGAATGCAGATACGTTGAGGAACTATTAATACCTTTATTCATAACTCCTCCATTCAAGTTAAGCTGGGGTTATCGCATTTATTCCTTCTTGGAAGGCCTGGGAAGAATTTTTTAACGCTTATATATACAGCATATGTTTATATGTATATTTATATATTCATATAAGACAAATACTCTCTTATAATCGAATTCACTCTGCCGTTGTATGTCATACCCATAGAGAAATTCCTTTAATGATAAATATTTCCCGACCAAGGATTCGAACCTATGGCCGATAGAAATAAAAGTAAACATTACATTTTTAGCCGAATGGGCTAAAAGTCTAATGTTTATATTGATTTTTATTGGCCATAGATTCGAATCCTTGGTCGGGCAGAAACATTTATTACCTTTAAAGGAGATTTTTAATCGATCTGAACTCCCATGGCAGAGCGAATTCTATATTAAATAGTATTTGCGGCTTATTTGTAAAAATATAACAAGTGTTAGTTATAGAATTAGCATATTCTGTATAAATATACAGACACACATATGTTTTATCATCAGCCGTTACTAATCCACTGCAGAACAAAGGCCTCAGACAGGATCTTCCACTCAAATCTGTTCATGATCTCTATGCCAGTTTATATCTGCAAAATTTGTAACTTTGACAATCCATCGTCTTCTCTTCCCTCCTCTGCTTCTTTTGGAATCTCTAAGAACCCATTCTATTATTCTTATGCCCATGTATTGTCTGTCATTCTCAATATATGACCTAAACATGTTAATTTCCTTTTCTTACATGTTAGAATATACACCATTTTAGTTTGTTCTCGTATCCGTGTAGCTCTATTTTATGTCTCTTAATGTAAATCCCATCATTATTTCCTCCTTGGCCCCCTGAGTATAACTACTTTATGTTCTAATGCTTTATTAAAATTCAAGTTTCTGATGCATAAGTTAATACTGGAAGGACCATCTGATGGAATACTTTACTTTTTAGAGAAAACGGCATTTTACATTTCATAATCTCGTTTTGTTTACCAAAAGCTCTTCATTCCAAGCTTATCCTCCTTTCAAGTTCGGTCTTATGGCCTGGGGAAACACATACTACCTGTCCTAAGTGCATATATTCATTAACAATCTCTAGATATTCACCATAATACTTGATGTCTCTGCATTTTCAATGAACATTATCTTAGTTTTACTCATATTCATTTTCAGTCCTACATTTCTGCTTTTTCAATTAAAATCTTTTATCTTCTATTCCTCCCATGATTCACCAAACAGAACTAAGTCATTTGCAAATTTTATGCTGTTGAGGTATTCCCCATTAATGTTAATTTCTACATTTTCCCAATCTAAATTCTTAAAAACTTCTAGTAATACTGTGAATAATTTAGGAGGCATGGGGTCTTCCTATCTAACTCCTTTTTCAATCGGAATTTTTCACTATATTTATGTAGTCTCTGGATTTCTGTACTTCCTATATAGATATCTTTAAATGCTCTACGCTAAGACTTATCTATTCCTTGTCTTTGAAGGGATTTCATTACTGCTGAAGTTTCAACATAATCAAAAGCTTTCTCATAGTCTACAAATGCCATATATGGTGGTTTGTCATATTCTGTCGATATTTCCCTTACCGGGCTAATTACATGGATATAGTTTGTTCTTGAATACCCAATTCTAATACCTGCTCTCTTGGTTCATTGAAGTCTAGCTGTCTTTCTATTCGGCCGAATATAATCTTTGTAGATATTTTATATATTACTGAGTTAATATATATATATATATATATATATATATATATATATATATATATATATATATATATATATATGAAGGGTGCCATGTTTGCACTGAATGCTTTATTTGTTTTGTTTGGATAAATATTATATTGGTAATGCGTCATTTGTAAAGTTTTAATTTTTTAAAACTTGATTGGCTTCTCAAACGATTCTTGATTAATCTTGCAACCTATCACATACTTTGCATTACGTTTATCCCATTATTCACATCAAGAGTAAGATCATTACGTTGCGAGAGTTTTAAGTTGATCAGCTGGTTGTGAGATAGCAGTAGAGGCAATAATAAAAAAAAATGAAATAAATACAACTTTTTCTGTTGGTCTTTGCATTACTTATGTCAATGCTCAGTTATCAATTGCAATTGTAGAAGCTTTTTTTTTTCAAATGGTGTTTGTGAAAGTAATACCCACAACAGCTTACATGAAAGATTTTTAAAGCAATCATCTTTTCCCAAAACTAGCACAATGGATTTATGCTGCAACATACTCTCGTCTCGATGCTGCATAATTATTAGCAATTTAAGTGTTGAAATTTTTGGCAGCGTGAAAGAAACTCTCCTTGTGTAATGAACAGAAAGAATCCTACCTTAATTGTATCCCGCATATTTTCTTGAGTTCTCTGTGTTTAATAAGTTCAGGAGATATCTTGTTAGCCATTTTGTGTAGTTACCCCCGATGAATTGCAAAGAAAAGAGTATGAACATTTCATCAAGGGTATACATTTTAAAATTATACAATTTGTCCGACAAGCAGGTTCACATTACAAGTACACATGTATCACATTAACATAAGTTATTCAGAATTTAGTCATATTTTTTTAGGCAGTAGTTTTGCCAGGGCACCAGCAAATGGGTACTTAACTGGTAAGGCAGTACTATATTGGATCCCTTTCTCTGGTTACGACTCATATTTGTTTTGCCTACACATACACATAATAGTCTGGCCTAATCTTTCAAATTATCCCCTGTCCTCATACATCTGGCAACGTAGATATTACCAAACCATTCTTCTTTATTGAAGTGGTTAACTACTGCACTGTAATTGTTCAGTGGATATTTTACTCTTGCGAAAGGTCAAAGAAACTCTTTACCTATGGTAAGCAGCTCTTCTAGGAGGACATTCCAAAATCAAAATATTGTTCTCTAGTCTTGGGTAAATTCTATAGCCTCTGCACCATGGTGATTCGCTGTCTTGGATGGAGTTGTCTTGCTTGGGGGTACAATCGGGCACACTATTCTTTCTTATTTCTCTTCATCTTGTTTTTTTTAAGTTTTTATAGTTTATATATAAAAGGTCTATTTTAATGGTCTTACTGTTCTTAAGATATTTTATTTCATTTGTTCATCATTTCTCTTGTAGTTTATTTATTTTCTTACTTCCTTTCCTCACTAGGCTATATTTCTCTGTTGGAGCCCTTAGGCTAATAGCATTCTGCTTCTCCAACTAGGGTTGTAGCTTATCTAGTAATCATAATAAATGCTAGCCCTGTCTTGTGCCATCTGTGAAGCTATCATATTTATCAATCAAGTTGTTACGTGCTCCAACCTTGAAGGTTATTAAAAAGAAAATTCAATGATAGATTAGTAATATTTTTTTCTCTCAGACATTAAAGGAGTTAGTTCATCAAACCGATGGCATGGCTGAATCTGAAAATTTTAGCAAATGTGAATGCAACCGTTGACGATTATTAAAAGGCATTTCAATTGAAACCTTACACAGATCTAGAGGCTAGTACATTAGCATTGCAAAATTATTGGGCACAACTAGATAATTCAAAGAATTTTCCCCAAATGTAAAGTATACCATTATTATAGGGAATGTCCACAACCAATTAAAGAGGTTGTCTTATTCATGTGATTTTTATGCTTAGATCTGGAAGAGATGTTATAAGTTGATAAATTATTATGGACAATGGCATATTTCACGCCACATGATTGTGCTACTCTTTGTAGAATAAAAGGCTTGTACACAACATTCAATCTGGTTGATTTGAGGTCTAGATTTTCAATTTATTTTGTATCCTGTGGTGGAAGATGGTCCTGGGTGTATTATTTCACAGGAAACAAAACAACACTCATAGTTTAATTATTTCATAGAGGATTTTCATGTAATTGTGCTTGGTGTGTCATACTATCTTCTAAATTCAACATGGTTTGTAAAGTTAATTTGCTATGGCATCACCTTCCCTACTTTATTTTGTTATCAAATACTAACAATACAAGAAACTCCAGTTTAGAGGCATGGTTCTTGAATAAGGTCAGGCAACGTCTCATTATTTTCTTGTTTGAGGGTGTTATTTTTTTAATGCCTTCTTACACATCTTAATCTCTTGAATGTCCAAATATGTTTAATATCTCAACTACTACTTACTTCCAAGATAAATGTTTCATTTGTCTGTCTCAATTCTACTGATTATAATGTAGATCCCTCTTCAAGTTTCACTTTTCAAAATCTTTACTCTCATAGACACATTTCTTGTTTACAAAAATGTGTAGCCAATTATAAAATTAGCAAAGGACAAGTAGGACGGAAGTTGAGACCTTTATGTCATTACTCTTTTAGAAAATGAAATGCAATGAATGACTAGAATGTACTACTATAGGCTGACGAAAGGAGGCATCAACTGAATCTCTTTTCAAAGCCTTGCACAATGGCTGGCTAAACGAAAACGAACAGCACACGCAACAACACCAAACATTACTTCACTATTTGAGCTGCCACACAAAAATACCAATTTAATTCCATTTCTGAGGGCACCACTGTTTAACTAGGTGAATGGTATATTGAATGGTTTAATTCCATGCATCTAGTTAAAGAAATTAGATAATTGCAATCGATTGTACTAGTAAATAAATGCAGTAATCGGCTGAAATACTCGTTAATTTCTCGAATTTAGATGTTATTTTTCGACCCTATAGGTATTCAGTGTCAAGGAATGAAAAGAATATCAATCGCCCAGTTACCAAAAAAAAAAAAAAAAAAAAAAAAAATCGGTCGTAAATTGGAATAAAATTAGTAAAAGGAAGTCAAAAGTGTACCCTTTAGAATATGACAACCAAGTACCTTTTCACTTCCGGCAATTATTTCGCTCAGGGCGCCTGATCTAATCATTCGAATGTACTGGAAGTACACAGGGAAAAATACTTGGTAAAATTTAATATTTAAGGGATGTGAAGCTACACTAGAATTGTTTTAAAGCTGAAATTTACAAAATATAAGCTATATACCCAGGGGCCACAAGACCTACCCGTCCTTTATTTAAGTGTTACGAATAATGAATAAACCTCCAAGTAATTTTCCTCTGCTAGCATCGAAACTTTAGCAACACATAGGGAGAGTTTTGTACTATGAGTAGATGCTTGATTTCATGAAGATTTTAGGAAATATTCACAGCTTACATCCACCAGCAATTACGGTTTTAAGCATCTCACTTACAACATTCCTTTGCACTTTGTTTCATCATACGTTCCTTTCGTATCTT
>NC_090751.1:44641001-44646001 GCF_036898095.1 Palaemon carinicauda
TTACGTCCTCTTTTTTAGGAATTCTAAAGGGAAAGGAAGAGAAGCAGAAGACTCGGTAGGATCTTTTGTATAATTTATCACCTGTTGTTATCCATGTAATCTTGGAACCAGCACGTCTTCCAAATATATTTTGGAGTGAGGGAAAGCCCGTTTCATTTTCTGCATTCTGCAGATCCCTGTTATTAAGGTAGCACCCGCAGTCCTCCCTCGGAGGCCCAAAGAAAGCCATTATAAAGATCATTAGCCTGGTAATTTGAGGCCATTTGTTCTGCCTATTGACATGTTTTCTTTCGGCAGGCTAATGAATTAAGGTAATGGTCTACTGAAGCTCCTGATCCGATTCTAATAGGGGTTTTTTTTCGGTTTCATAACGGCTTCTTTGGTTTTCTCACAACGGTGACAGTTCTTCGCACGAGTGTAATAACAGGACGAAAACCGAAGTTCTATAGAAATTATATTAGAAAACATAAGTTTGTCTCATTTTTGCAAATGCTGCGTTTTGTTGCTCCGCGTGTTAGTTAGCAATTTCCATTAATCATTTCATAGATTTGTTCCCGTCACCTGTTGTATCTCTCTCTCTCTCTCTCTCTCTCTCTCTCTCTCTCTCTCTCTCTCTCTCTCTCTCTCTCTCTCTCTCTCTCTCTCTCTCTCTCTCTCTGTATATTATTATGGAGACCTGTGTAGTAACTGCTATCTATTTTATGTTATGCTTTTGTAATTCTGCACTGTTGCTATTTTTTATAATCATCATCAATGCCTAAGCGTACAATTATTATTATTATTATTATTATTATTATTATTATTATTATTATTATTATTATTATTATTATTTTGCCATTCGTGTCTGTTTTTAATGTCATTGCGATTAATATTTGTGCCGAAATCTTAACATTTTGGTAGATTTAAAACTTAATTTTGAATATTTGAGACCCTCATACATGTAATTTATGAAGCATGTATTTCAGGGGTGTTGAGAAATTCAACAAAGGGAAAGAAAGCGTAGGGCGTAAAAGGCGCCTCCGTATATTTGTTCACATGTTATTTTCGCAGGATACCCAGGAATGAGCACATCTGCCTGATATTTCCTTGGAATGAGACTTTGCCTATTTCATTTCCGGCATTCTACGGGTCTCCGTTATAAGAAGGCTCTCGGATTCCTCCGAGGCCAAAGGAGGCCATTAGGAGGGCCATAACCCCAGAAATTTTGAGTCCATTTCTTTTACCTATTGACCTATTTTCTTTCGGGAATTTTAACGAATTAGGGAATGCCCTGCTGAAGCTTATGATCCAACGGTAATAGAGCCACTGAGTTTCACAATGGGCAATTTTTATTCTCATGCAGATATTTATTAAAGATATTATTCAAACCCTAAAGCTTTTTCACTCGACTACAGCGCCGGGTGTGTGTATGCTACAATAAGTATTGCAATTCATTTACATAGTTTTATTTCCGTCACCACAAAACCTTTAAAGCAGGTCTCGGTAATCTCTCGTAGCACAAGGATAGGAAGGGTTGTTTAGTACATACAGTAGAAGCCAGTATATCATTGTTGCCCATGCAGTGCGCCAGGTTCTGAAATTCATTTGTCAACTTGTGTGGGTCGAAGGGCGGGTAGATGTAGGAAAAGTGCGAATAGAAATAAATACTATACCCGGTTGACCATTGCTCCGTCAAAATGTATACCATCAAACGTCTCTCTCTCTCTCTCTCTCTCTCTCTCTCTCTCTCTCTCTCTCTCTCTCTCTCTCTCTCTCTCTCTGTCTCTCTCTCTCTCTAAATATATATATATATATATATATATATATATATATATATATATATATATATATATATATATATATATATGTATATATATATATATATATATATATATATATATATATATGTGTGTATTTCATTTTCGTTTCATGATGTTGTGAAGTGAAAGTGGCAACGATAGTAATTTAAACTCTCTCTCTCTCTCTCTCTCTCTCTCTCTCTCTCTCTCTCTCTCTCTCTCTCTCTCTCTCTCTCTCTCTCTCTCTCTCTCTCTCTCTCTCTCTATATATATATATATATATATATATATATTATATATATATATATATATATATATATATATATATATATATATATATATATATATATATTATTTCATTTTCGTTTCATGATGTTGTGAAGTGAAAGTGGCAACGATAGTAATTTAAACTCAATTCACGATATAGCAGTTCTATGCAATTTTTCGATTTTCGAGAAACTTTTTTTTTTACCAATCCCAGTTTTTGTTATGATTGAGTATATGCTGACGGAGTTCAATTTTTTTACTAACATGCATTCATGAAAACCGTTGTCCAGTGTTTGCAACTAATTATATATATATATATATGTATATATATATATATATATATATATATATATATATATATATATATATATATATATATATATATATAATGTATCATAGGCGTTAATTCTATCGACTAAACATTGTTTCTACTTATCCTTTTCAATATTTTATGTTCAAGCCAATCTCATGTCCTTACCAAACAGAGGTGCTAAGAAGATTTAAAAGGCCACAAGTATCACAAATGTATATGTATAATCTACAAAAGTCAACAGAATTAACTGGGACTTAACACCTAATCCTTAAATTACTACACACAGTCGTGTATTAATTACTGGTTTAATACTTAATCCTGTCTGACCTTAATAGAGGCCATATGGTAGGAGCTACGAGAGCCTAACTGAGGAAAAGTAGGGGTTGATGGTGATATTTGGTGAGCGTATGTTGTTTTTTTATAGATATCGCAGAATATTATCTCCTTGTGGAGTTTATATGTTGTATTTTCTGTATTACTTTGAGCGTAAACTTGTCGATATTATTTCAATTCCTCTTTATATGATGCTAGTGGCATTTTTCGTTCATATTGGAAACTGGCCATCCTACTTGCTTTTAAATGGAATATGAAAAGTTAGATGGTTTATTATAGATATTTATTAATTTCTATTTTTCTCTAATTAATTATTCGTTATTATTCCTTTCGGATTTTATCTTGAATTAATTATTTGATATTAATCATATCATCGGCATCAATTGGGGTTATGATGCCACATAATCAATAATCCTTCACCCATTTCTATAGTAATTATTATTGGTATATTTTTGGGCTCTTCAATATCACCATGATCATTTTTTTTCCGAGTATATTATGTACTTGTATTTTCTAAGGTTGTTTGGTCAATTGTTTTCATCTGGTTATGATTCGTTACTTTACTAAGAATTTCAGTTGACGTGTTGTAGCCTTAGAGAATGTTCTATTTTGTAAACGGAAATGTTTGAACTTTTATTTATATATTTTTTATGTTTTTGTTTTTAGCTACATCTTTGTCATTGCTATTCTGTAAACCTGGGGTGCAATTTATTCTTTGCCTGATACTTTCAGCATTTTGACTGGTATCAATAACATATTGAGTTTTATATTATATGCGTAAAGAATTTTATGCTTAACATAGACATTGTGTCTTTTGGGAGATAGCTTTGTTACTTTTCTTTCATTCCCCAATCCTCTCCTTATTGCCACTGCTACGTTTTCGTAGTCTATGAACGTGTTTACATTCACTCCCCGGTTATGTAATGATGCTGGCTAATTTAGCATTTGCTTCCTTTCATGCCTCTACAGTTCCTAACCATTTTTGAGTACTAAAACATATTTCTTTACCATCTCGTTTTCATTATGATTACTCCTTAATTCATGATGTTTCACTTATGCCATAACGCCGGGTTTGTTGCTCTTCTTATTTCTATCGTGATTAGTTTTTCTTATGGGTCCAATTCTTCCAAGGTGTTTTGTCTTATTCTAATCCTGTCATTATCCTATGTGTCCCCCTTCCTTTATTATTATTATTATTATTATTATTATTATTATTTATTATTATTATTATTATTATTATTATTAACTGCTAAGCTACAACCCTAGTTGCGAAAGAAGGATGCTATAAGGCCCGGGGGCCCCAACAGGGAAAATAGTGCAGTGAGGAAAGGAAACAAGGAAAAATAGAATATTCTAAGAAGAGTAACAACATTAAAATACATTTCCTAAATAAACTATAAAGACATTAACAAAACAGAGGAAGAGATATTAAAGATAGAATAGTGTGCCCGAGTTTACCCTCAAGCAAGAGAACTCTAACCCAAGCCTGTGGAAGACTATGGTGCAGAGGCTATGACACAACCCAAGACTAGAGAACAATGGTTTGATTTTGGAGTGTCCTTCTCTTAGAAGAGCTGCTCACCATAGGCTAAAGAGTCTCTTGTACCCTTACCAGGAGGAAAGTAGCCAAAGAACAAGTGCAGTAGTTAACCCCTTTGGGTGAAGAAGAATGGTTTGGTAATCTCAGTGCTGTCAGGTGTATTAGGACAGAGGAGAATCTGTAAAGAATAGGCCAGACTCTTCGGTGTCTGTGTAGGCAAAGGGAAAGAACCGTAACCAGAGAGAAGGGTTCAATGTAGTACCTGTGTGGCCAGTCAAAGGACCCCATAACTTTCTTGCTCGTTCCCCTCTTCCATTGATTTTTAGTTTCTTGCCCTCTCACTTTCACTAAATATATGACGACATTGTTAGGATATTCGGAGATTATTATTCCTTCCATTTCTTCCGTTCATTATTCCTATATTGGCTTTCTTCTTTACGTACTCCTTTTGTGGTCTCTCTCGGTTCATTAAAGTAGATAATATTTCTTCGGGCTAAAGCGCGGCTGATGTTTGTGGCGAATTGATATTCAAAATATTCCCGAGCCACGAAAACTTTCCTCCTTTATGGAGTCTTTCTTTTCTTCCCTTTTTTTCTCTTTTTCCTTATAGCTTTTATAGTCTTCTCTATTCAGTAGAAAAGAGAGGTTTCAGCTTCAAGGAAATTTTGCTCTCTCTCTCTCTCTCTCTCTCTCTCTCTCTCTCTCTCTCTCTCTCTCGGGATAGCACTCTTTTCCCGGTAGCTTTTGTTTAAGATCTGGAAACCTTGCA
>NC_090751.1:44656001-44658501 GCF_036898095.1 Palaemon carinicauda
TTTAAGACAGATGTTATTTTTCTGTGAGATATCTCTGGAGGGGAGATGACACAATATTGTTTGGCAAGGGAGGTGAGAAATAGTATGGACTAGTCGAGTGGCCAGTTTCTTTAACGTTTGCTGAACGTAATCTCAATGAAAAATATGTCAAGTCAAAATAGACCGAGCGGGCTTCTGAGAAGGCAGGGTAAGACCAAACTGATACCTACGAGGAACAGAATTATCTGCATTCGAGTTGATAGGAAAAGATAAGGCTGAAAGAGATTAGTTAATGATAAGTTGAAGGCTTATTCTCATTGTCACTATTCCAGAGAAAATGTCAGTTTCTCCTCATTAGCTGACTTTCAATGAAATATGCATAATTGTCATTTAAAGAGATAATGGTAACGAGGATTTGAAAGATAATTTGTATATTCTGCTCTGATAATAAATCTTGGGCAAAGGATATCTAAAATTCTGTCAGCATAACCTGTCAACTGGCAAACCAAATGGAATTTCAATTTAGATAAGTATCAATTTAAAATGTCAGAAAAAAATAATGGTACCGAGTCTCACAGTCGACATTAAATAACTTTAGACAAGATTTCTTTTAGATATCTTTGTATAGAAATACCCCTCTAGTTAATCTTATAACAAGAATCGGTTCTAGTATCTTAAATAAAGCTTAATATATATATATATATATATATATATATATATATATATATATATATAAATATATATATATATATATATATATATATATAAAATGTAAATTACACAAACTGTAGTAGTAGTTTGAAGGTACTTCTGTGTACTAAAGAGTGTGAAAAGGAACATGGTATGAGGAAACTCAATCGTCTTGACGAAACCCTTTTGGGGAAAATTTATTCATTGCAAGTGGAATATTTTAGTCGTGAATGTATTCTGCTTGATTCTAGAAAAGAGTGTGTTCATCACGTTGACATTTGCACGATTTTCATTCCCGCAACGGCGCACGCTTCAGCGTGTCAGTGATTAAAGTCTTTGGAAACGAGCGTGAGGAGTATTTGAAGGGTGCGTGGGTCCGTGCCAATCGTAGAGAGAATTTTCAAATATTAAAAAATTTGGCACGCATAAATGTTCGTGTCACGTGCGTGCCACTTCGCTACCGACTGTGCGTGTCATTACTTAACTGACATACCAATGTAGCCCTTTTTTGGCCACCCCATTGCATTCGCCTAGATCATTGGTTTCAAAACATATTTGCCCTATGCACCCCCTTTCACCATACGTCATCCACCCATCTCTCCATTCCAAAATTGTCGCCCTCAAAAAAAGAAAGAAAAAAAAAAAACGTACTAGTACATATACATTTACAATTTTTCCATGGATATTATTTGGTGGAATATACAAATTAAATGCAAATGGAAAGTATTAATGGATTTATAAAGCTGTAAAAGTAAAAGTTTTTTTCTTATGCATAATGAATTACAACTCGTCAAAATGAAGCTCATGTAATAGATCAAAGTTTTTAATTAATTTTATTTCGAAATTACCTTCATTGAGAACCCTGTAATTGTTTTATTCGCCAATTATGGGATTCACGAGAAGGGCTTGAAAGGGCACACCGCATGTCATTTTGTATAAGTAATCTTCTAAGTTGCTTCATTTTACTTGCGACAGAGTTGAACAGCCTTACTTACAAAAATATGTCGACGCATACGAAAGCAATGCACGGATTGCTCTTTCTGCCATTTTTTTTTTTAATTCTCTGTATAATCATTTTCGTTTGATTCTCATTTTGTATTAAATTCCTGTTGCTTCTAGCACAATGATCCTAACGTCAGCCAAATTGTTTGCTCCCTTTTTCACATATATGACTAACTTTTTTTATATTATTTGAAGTTCTTAGTTAATTTTTACCATTCATGTGATTATGCTTAGCCCAGAGCAAGTAATTCCTATTCAATAAATGGCAAAATATTACGGAAACACTCTTAAAATAGCCACAGAAATAAAGATATCAATAAACATAATCTTGAAATTCCACTGATTATACTAATAACTTCAAGGTCGAGAACGTTTTGGATACTTAGTTTGAAGTAAGTCCGTGTGGAAATGCTAACTTCCGAAATAGTGTTGATATTAGATCTCAAGACAAATTAGGATAAAACAAACAAACAAACACAGGTTATTTGTATGTAAAAATAATGTCCTATCTTGAACCAACGGCATTTTCTATGACTGGAGAACTTATTGTCTCGAATAAGGGGCCCTTTTCCTCTCTCCCATCACCATTATCTTTGGGAGATTAGATAGGATGCTGCATGCTATCTCGGACCTTTCGCCGCTATCACGGCCGAAGAGTGCATATATGGACGTGGCCCCTCCTCACAATGCACCGCATTTTTGGACCAGTGGACGTTACATACTGAGACTACCTCTACTTGCTGCGCTGGGAAAGCCCCGATATGAAGCAATAAAGCGAAACCAGAACTGAATATTGTATGATCCACGCGTGCGCACACACACACGCATG
>NC_090751.1:44671001-44676001 GCF_036898095.1 Palaemon carinicauda
TATATACTGTATATGTATATCTCTATCTATCTATCTATCTATATATATATATATATATATATATATATATATATATATATATATATATATATACATACAAGTGTAGAAATCATGAAAGCTGACACGTGATGGATATAAAATGTATTATAGCCACGAAAGGAAAGAAAATGAAAAGACTTGATTGGAGTTAGTACTTTTCATCCATTCAGGACATTATCAAACTCAACAATGAGAATACATATAAAAAAAATCGTATTTATACAGGAGAAGGGGATCCAACAGCTGTCAGTTTCTTAATAATTCCGGAGAAGTCATACTTTAGATAAAGGATAGTACTGGATTAACGGAAAACAGACCTTGGCTTAGATTCAAATTTCTACCTTGAGTACAGGAGATTAAAAAGGATTCAACAATATTCCTTTGGAAATAGTCATTTACATGGATTACTTTTTCCACCTTTGACCAACCAATTCTGTGACTTGACCCCTAACCAGTGGGAGGCCAAGGCATTATTAAGAGAACCCCTGGAGACGGCCACCTGATAATGTTTTAATCTGACTGGGATACTTTTGGATGTTTGGCCGACATAGAATAAGTTACACTCTGAACAAGGAATGCTATATATTACATTATGATCATTTCCAGAATTGTTCTTAATTAATATGTTTTTTAATGTGCAATTATATTTAAACACTACATCAATGTCTGTTTTTTTTCAAAAGTGGTATAACATCTAAAAAACAAACATGTATATGTATACATGTATATACATATATACATGTATACATATACATATACATATATGACGGCCCCGTGTCTTGGAACCAACATATAGAATTATATATATTATGGCTGGCAAGCTTAACAACCTCTTGAATTCCAACTCTCATGTTTGCTTTTAACAGTAAATCTATTCCCCTTGGAAATATTAATACCTGAACTCTGAAATAGTTAAATAACTCCAAGACAGCAATATATAAACCAATGAATATCCAAAGGTCTTTTAGGTACACTTAAAACAAAACTGGGTAATTATTATTAAGAATTATTTGAAAATCAATACTTACTGCGATTCTTTACAGGATACGAGCGAGGTTGTAATAATCTCTGATGATTGAAATAATACACACTACAAAAATAAATATATTCTAAATAAACTACAACACTTTGAAAGAATTTACATAAAACAAATAAATCAATCGAAATACTAAGTCTGAACAAACTTAGATTAAGACAAAACTGTTACGATCTGAAAGTTATATATTCACTTGACTTTAAATATTAAATCTGAATAAAACTTAGACTAAGACAAAAAAATACTTATGAAAATCATACAAATACTTGTTTCACTTGAAATTAAATGTGAATACAATATTTAAGTTTGACACTTAATGAAAATAGATAACCAGGATCACAATACAAGTACCTATCACCTTCCTACAGGGCCGTTTACAAAAACCCTAAACAGAATTTTTATAAGTACTCACTATCTTTACAAAAACCTGTCACATCAAACACACTGAACACTTTTAAGACAATACTCTTAGCTGCGTATGAGAGAGAGGCAGGGAGATGAGTATGACTTAAGGCTGGGATTCTCTATCTAATCTATGACTTCATATGAAACTTAGCTACTTCCAGAAGATTCCAGGACCGACGGTCTGGTAGCTTATGGGCTTGGTTAAGGGTGTCAGAGTTGCCAAGTATTGCTCTCTTGAACGCATAATCACGCAACTCCAGGCGGCTCTCTCAGACAGCTAACTCTGCCCACCCTTTGTCCCCTAAATAAAAAAAGATAACATCTATCACTAGGTTTTTCGAGAATTTTCCAAAGCACACGGCAGACGAAAGAGTTACGTATTTCCTGTCAAACATGACGCAATAACTCATGAAACTATAAACGAACATTTCATAAGCCCTTATTCTTATGTCGTATGAGTTACATAACACTCTCATACAAATTATGTAAGACTTCGTAACAAACTTAAGTGAAATAAAGAATTGAAATTTATATATGCCGATTTGAGTAAAGAATACAATGAAATTAACAATGAAAGTCTTACGTAATTTACATAATAAACTTAGATCTACACGAAAGCAACTCGCCTTAAGAGCTGGCTAACCTCTCTTCAATGCTAACATGAAAACATCAATAAATCATGATTAAATTATTGTATTTACTCTACACTAGACCAGCTTCGTAAGAATATACTGTGTGTGTGTGTATATATATATATATATATATATATATATATATATATATATATATATATATATAATATATATATATATATATGTATATATATATATATATATATACTGTATATATATATATATATATATATATATATATATACTGTATATATATATATATATATATATATATATATATATATATATATATGTATATATATATATATATATATATATATATATGCAGTATATATATATATATATATATATATATATATATATATATATATATATATATATATGTATATATATATATATATATATATATGCAGTATATATATATATATATATATATATATATATATATGTATATATATATATATATATATGCAGTATATATATATATATATATATATATATATATATATATATATATATATATATATATATATCAGTGTGTGTGTGTGTGTGTGTGTACATACCTGTGCGATCACGTCCAAATATTTTCATGAATGTGTGAAAATAGTTTGCTGTCTGTTCAATGTATAGTGAATTACTAACTTAATTTGAAAGGTAGTCATTATTTCACACTACTCATGATTTGGTGTATTGATAAACATATATTTCTCTCTATATGCATTATGAAGTTTTAATGTTTCAAAGAGGAAAGGATTAATAGGATAGGAAAGACAAGGTTCAGTGTCGTGCAGATGAGGTTTAAGCTCCTTGTGTAGTGCCCAGATTAAATTTAAGTGTATAACGGATTTCCCTGACTTTGACCAGAGCTCCGAGAAGGATAATCCTAAGATAAGCCTAGTGAGCTATTCCTTTGGGATCGTCTTTATGCATACGGCTACCATTTCATTGGTGTAGTACTCAGTCTTTTTGACTTTTGTAGATTTTGTGAAATATCATTAAGAGGGACAAGAAATAATTGCTTTATAGGCAAGCTTGTGTTTGTTTTCTTTGTTTTATAGCACTATTCTTATTATGATTTAGGTAAGAAAACTGATTACATCAAGAAAATGTCTGTAATACATACTCAATGTCCCATAGATTAGCGAAGGTAACCAGTTTTGAAATATTAAATACTATTATCATTTAACCGTTCGAATGGACTTCGTCCTTGAACCGTATTGTCAAGTAACTAAAGTATGACCTTTAGACACTTATGTTAATCATTATTATGGAAATGATAATATAAATAAGAAATTTAATATTTGAGGTATAGTATTTCCTCTTGAACAGTGTTAAAGCGCCATTTGAGGTACAAACTTGCTTACATAATAAAATAACCCATTCCTAATGTCATCTCGATGACTAGGTTGTTAATGGAACTTGACAGTACCGTGATGTTTTTAAGTAGAGTCGCACTTTGGTAGTGACATTCAACTATTTCATTTCGTAATTATCAGCGCTCAGCCATAATGCAGGAGTACAGTTGGTGGCGAAGTGCATTTTAAAAGTTAACCATCCGTCAATTTGCCTTTCCTCATGTAGCATATTATTCAATATTCTTTTTTTTTTTTTTTTACACTGCACTAGAAAAAAGTTTTGTCCATGAATGACTAAAATTTTGTTCAAAACCTTTCCTGTTGAGTTATGCTTCCAAAGTCAGATATATTATTTCGCAGCCGACTCTTTATTAATACTGAACCATGATATTATTGTTATTATTACTTGGTAAGCTACAACCCTAGTTAGAAAAGCAGGATGCTATAAGCCCAGGGGCTCTAACTGGGAAAATAGCTCAATGAGAAGAGGAAACAAGGGAAAATAAAATATTTTAAGAACAGTAACATCATTAAAATTTATATTCCCTATATAAACTACAAAAACTTTAACAACACAAGAGGAAGATAAATAAGATAGAATAGTGTGCCAGAGTGTACCCTCAAGCTAGAGAACTAATCCAAGACAGTGGAAGACCATGTATGGTACAGAAGTTATGGTACTACTCAAGACTAGAGAACAATGGTTTGATTTCTGAGTGTCCTTCTCCTAGAAGAGGTGCTTATCATAGCTAGAATCTCTTCTACCCTTACCAAGGGGAAAGTGGCCACTGGACATTTACAGTGCAGTAGTTAACCCCTTGAGAGAAGATTTATTTGGTAATCTGTGTTGTCAGGTGTATGAGTACAGGAGAATATGTAAAGAATAGGCCACAATATTAGGTGCATGTATAGATAAAAGGAAAAATTAACTGTAACTAGAGAGAAGGATCCGATTAGTACTCTGACCAATCAAAGGACCCCATAATTCTCTAGCGGTAGTATCTCAACAGGTGGGTGATGATTTTGCAAAGATTATTTAAATGTGATTCTTGTAAGTGTGTGTGTGTGTGTAATGCGTAAGGGATATACGGATATTTTCCTCTATCTATGATCAGTATCCCTTACATTTTGATGATTTTTTTTTATCAAATAACATGGATAACAGATATCTGTTAAATATCAGTTGCATTGATTCTTTATCAATAGTAATTACTCTCATTTTTTTTGCGGAAACTCGGGCACTTTATTGAACATCAATCCCTCTGGTTCCTTGTGTAATATCATGGACTTTGTCTTTCGATTGAATATGAATATCACTGGCTTTTAATCAAAGTTCCAAGTCTTATATTATAGTAGAAATAAATATTCGTACGTAATTCACTCTATGATAACTGGTAAAATGGCAATGAATTTAAAAACTTTATTTCCTGGGTTAAGCATACGGATCTACGTAGTTACTTATGACAATGAAACATTTTCTGGGGGAAACAGACTGTGACGCTGTTATGGTAAACTAAAAGTTAAAGGTAATCA
>NC_090751.1:44681001-44686001 GCF_036898095.1 Palaemon carinicauda
CTTTCATTGTGTTGATATCTTGTTAGGATTCATTAGCTGAAGCTAATGACGTTTGCAATAGAGGTTCTTTATTTGTTTTTTTCCCCTCATGAGTTTCGTTATAAGAACGTTATAGGGTACAGAAATCTTTTTTATATTATTTATAATCTATATTCAGTATAATAGACCGGATAAAAAACCTAGATTCATAATCAAACTTTCAGACAATAGAATTGCCTCTAAAAACAGAGATAAAAAGAATTAAAATATGAAACTGATGCAAAATATAAGTTTATGAATAAACACTAGATTTCTATGTCAGAAAATATAATCTTAAATAGCGTTTACTGTCTCATAATCTTTTAATTCTTAATAATCTTAGCACTGTAAATATGACTGTTGATAGTTTTGTGGTAGATGTACTGTAGTGTCACTTTATAGCACTTTAGCAAAGCGAATAGCACACGCTAATTGTAGAGGCAGACATTTCGTAAAGACGATAGGTAAAACTCCCTGTTTAAATGAAACTGATGAAAGATGACCATGCTAGAAAACTTCCATTGATTATCATACACCAATTTGGTCGTATGTACGAAACTGACAATGATGAAACAAAATATTTAAGCCATGTGGCATTGAAGCTAAGAACTATTTTCTCTTATGGGATGATTAACTCAAGTTTCAGTTGTGGCTTCTGCTCATCCCAAATGCCACATTTAGTTTCCTTACGTTTGCGGGTAACCAGTGAAGTAGCGTTCTCAAATCCTTGGCTATTTCATAGCCGTTTTACCGTGGTACACTCGAGAACACTTCAGATTGTTATATAGTTCTCTCACATTTTTGTGGAATATCTTTTATATCCCATTTTCTTTATTTTGAAATGTTATTTGTCATAATTTTATTCACGTTAAATCTGTTGTATGAATTAAGTTTTTTTTTTTTTTGGTAATAGAGGGCATTAAGCTCGATTGAAGGTTGTGGTGGCCCATTGGAAGCGTTCCTGCCCGGCGCTCACCGGACTGGAGTTCGAGTAACACACAAACTCTATAGCTTCTTAGTGTGTTTACAATATTACTATTCTTGTTAACTAAGGATGTGGGCTTTGGAGGCACCTATATGGCTACTTTCCAAGTCATCATGGTGCAGCCATTGCCTCGCCCTCCCTGGTCCTAACTTGGTTAGAGAGGGCGCTTGGGCGCTAATCTTATGTATATAGTCCGTCTTTGAGGCATTGCCCTGCTTGTTAATGCAATGCCACTGCTCCTTGCCTCTGTCATTCAGGAACGACCTTTAATGCGTTGGTTTTTGAGTCGTTCATCTTGAACGTGCAAATAATAAACTCAAGATCTACGAGGTAGAGCTTTTTATTCCATTGGTTTTTTAAACTTGTTGCTCGCACACATCTACTTAATGACCAGTATCAGCGTCCTGTTACAAAGGCATTCCCAAACTCGCCCTTACTTCATTTTCCGTTTAAAAATGCGGTCTTTCTGGAAGGAAGTAACTCAACAAGGAAAGCCATTTCTTATTGAGTTGAATTTCCGGTTGGAAGGGTAAGTCCCCTTTGTTAATGGCTATATTCAGGTTTATTTTATGTCCTCTTTCATAACGCAGCTCCCTCGAGGGATGCGGTAATGTTGTGAATTATTCTTTTCTTCCCCCGAAATATAACGGATATTGGACCACTTATATCGTCAAGACTCAAAAAGTTAATTGCGGTGCTCTGCTGCATTTTATTTTTTATTTTCACTTGTTCAGCTGTTGTTATTATTGATGGTTATGTATTAGAGAGATATTCTTGGGCAGAAATATAATTGTACAAGTGACATACACGCTTACACTTACGTGTGTGCACGCGAGAGCTCAAATGTTAAAACAAAACATGAACGTTACCGTGCATTTGAAAATATCTGAGTAAGTTATAGCACTTGGCATCCTAAGGCACCTATTATTGGATATCTGTTTAATTTCTCTTATCCCTTCATATCTTGAAGGCTAAAACTCTAAAAGGAAAAAAAAAACACGTAAGTCTCATAAACCAATAGCAATTTACCCTGAAAGGCATGCCTATTGTCGGTGCCAATTTTATATTGAAACTAGAAAAATCTAAAACTAAAGAAAATCTATTGCTCTAGTCTAGTCAAATCATGGCCCAAGAATAATAAATAAACGCAACTTGAGCTTAAGCCTTCAATGAGAATTTCATTAGGATGAACACGCAATCAATATCCATCTATCTATCTATCTATCTATATATATATATCTATACATACATACATATATATATATATATATATATATATATATATATATATATATATATATATATATATATACACACACACATACATACATACATACATACACACACTATATGTGAATGTAGATATACCGGCCGTTGACAATTTTCTTTAGAGGTTTAAGCAGTTATGATGTCAGGTATTTTAAGACAATGCTTCTGCTGCTTTTTGTACCTTTTATTATTTTCAGCGCTAGACGGTAATGGAAAAGGAGATTTTATTGCTGTGCTACACATTTTATTAAGTATTTGTATAAGCTTGTAAAAATTGGAACCTTAGAGAGAGAGAGAGAGAGAGAGAGAGAGAGAGAGAGAGAGAGAGAGAGAGAGAGAGAGAGAGAGAGAGAGAGAGAGAGAGAGAGAGTACAGTTATACACATACAAATGTTTGAATCCAGATAGCAGCAATGCAGCTTTTTTCATCCCTCTAAAGCATTCTTTAATCTCAGGTCACTTAATGTAGGTTAGATATGACAAGCTTCCATATACATAAAAATGAGAAACTTAAGATAATAAAAGTTAACATTTCATACAGAATTTTGTGAAGAAATATATCTATAAACATAGAGGCTGTTATATGAAACTTCCCAATATCAGCTGTATTGGCTCCAGCGAGATTCTGGAAGCTTTGCTGCCAAATATTCTCTCCTTGGAAGGAAGAACACAGCTAAACGAATTGTCCCTTCTACAGGATGAAAATCTGCTTCACTGCCGTTATAATAAGAATTGGGGTTTCTTTGCAAGGTTTATTTATGGAGATTCATACGTTAATGGCTGAAACGCCTATTGACAAAAGATTAAATTAAATTTAAGCGTAAAATAAATGTGTTTATAGGGCCTACATACCCAAACACAAACACACACATACATATATGTATATATATATATATATATATGTATATATATATATATATATATATATATATATATATATATATATATGTGTGTGTGTGTGTGTGTGTGTGTGTGTGTGTGTGTGTGTGTGTGTACGGAGAGCTGGGTTTGCTTCTACTTTTATAACAATGTTTAAATGCTTTGCGGTAGAATTCAGTTTAATTGGATCATATCGGTACGCATATAAAAATTATGGAAGTAGTGTCACTATTCTGATGAGAGCTGTTGCTGCCTCCGATGCCTTAGATGACTGCGGAGGTAGCAGCAGTAGGGGATTCAGCATTATGAAGCTTCATCTGTGGTGGATAATGTGGGAGGGTGGGCTGTGGCACCCTAGCAGTACCAGCTGAACTCGATTGAGTCCCTTGTCAGCCTGGAGGAACGTAGAGAGTAGAGGTCCCCTTTTTTGTTTTGTTTCATTGTTGATGTCGGCTACCCCCCAAAATTGGGGGAAGTGCCTTGGTATATGTATATATGTCACTCTTCAGTATCACTGAAATATATGCAAGTCAAAACTGTAATGGATGTTTTCATGTGTAGCTGTTTTTTTTTTCTTTTTTCCTTAAGCTGTTGAGGAAAACGGTAGTAGGAATTAGAACAATTGGTATGAATATTATCTGTGGATAAAGAAATAAAAATATTCGGTGTTGTGTATGATCCAGAGTGATAATATGCTATGTTGGTAACAGGAAATTGCTATAAGTTTCGGTAAAAAACAATAGCGCTTAAATTGTAGTTAAGTATTTGATATTAGATTAAAATGAATGTCTAGTAGATTATTTCTTTTTGATAAATGGGTGAGAAGATTTAAAGATTCCAGATAATAATGAAAAAAGTATTTTCATTTCGTAAATTATTTTGTGTTAGCTCGTCCTCCACTGGATTTTTTTTAGATCTTTATTTCTGGGGGAAAAGTCGTCATCATCACCATCACCATCTCCTCCTATGTCTATTGACGCAAAGAGCCTCAGTTAGATTTCGCTTACTTCTCAGCAGGTTTTTATCTATGTTTACTATGTTTACTATTTTATTTGGTAAATTATAATATTTTGCTTGTATGTAAGTGTTTTCATTAAGAAGGACAATAGAAAATTGATGATGGTTTTTCGTTAAGAATTTTAAAACGATTGACCTGTTCATTTTGAATGTTGACAGAAGTATAATCGAGATCTTTAGATGGAAAAATATGTATGTTGAATATAGATAATTGGTTAAAAGATAATCATAGCCATCATGTTTAATATAAATGATAATAAAATTATAAGCATCTTTATAATGAATGAAGATACATAGATAATTATATTGGCAATAAATGACGAAAAGGGTTTAATTATGCTCGTGATGGATGATGGCGAGAAACTATCTTTATCATTACGAATGGTGGCAAAAACAGTTTCTTTTTATTATTTCCCTCTCCCTCGATTAATCTTTCACATGAATGACTTTCATCAGACACATCAACGGATATCTTTCAATTATCTTATATTCCCTAGAACTCTATTGCAATGATTATTACCTTAATCAAGAGTATTGTAGAAAAGGAAAATAAATGACATTAATTGTCCAAATCAAAGGCAGAAAGCAATTCTCATCATCGGATATTAACATTTTAAAGAAGTTCTCTATAAAATGGCTTCTTTTTTCTTAAGACAATTGTGAGTTGCTGGTATTTTTATTTTTTATTTTTTATTACCATTCATTTTAAACTGATGACTTAGCTTTATATTTATAAAGTGTAGTGTGTGTGTTTCATAGTTATTTCTACATATTGTATGATGCCATTGTCTTCCAAAATCAAAGTAATGGATTTTGTTATCGTTAACTAGAAG
>NC_090751.1:44693501-44698501 GCF_036898095.1 Palaemon carinicauda
AGGTTATGTTTTACCCCCGTTTTTTGTGTGTTTGTTTGTGAATACCTTCCTGGCCACAATTTTAATCGTAGAATAATGAAAATTGCTGGGATTAACTGTTATGTGAAATACTGGAAATTTCTTACTTATGGAAGGTCAAAGGTCAAGGTAACGGTTAAGCAAAACGTCCAATTCACGTAACCAGACATAAGTTTGGACATCGTTGTCACAGAGACTTCAAACTTGGTTCATATTTGAGTGTATGAAAATCACGCTAATGATACACGTTAAACTCGAAGGTCAAGGTCAAGCAAAAAGTCAAATTCCGGTCATCAACCATACGACCACAATTATAATCGTAAAGTACTGAAACTTGCATATATTTTGAACTGTTATGTAGAGCTGGAAATGATTGAATTTTGGAAGATCAATGGTCAAGGTCACGAATGTGCAAAACGTCCATTTCATGTAATCAGGCATAAGTTTGGACATCCTTGTCACAGAGACTTCAAACTTGGTTCATCTTTGAGTGTATGAAAGTCAATGCGAAGTAATACATGTTAGGGTCAAAGGTCAAGGTCAAGGTCGATAAATAAGCTGCGTCGGCGGAGGTCTGCGCTCTACGGAGTGCCTATCCAGTTTTTCTTTATATTAAAACGAAAACCCCATAGTCTTCGGGTTGCTGGGCATTAGCTTAGGCGGGCTGGTGAATAATGATAAATGATTTTGCAAAGATCGTCATGTATGCATTACATGTTATACTGTATAACTACGGGATAATGGTTTACGAACACCTCTTCTACGGCAGATGCATATAATTATTTTCTTACTATGTGCGTCGATTTTTCAAGTATAGCGAGCTAGATTTTGATTGGGTAACATTCAGCTTGCGACCAATATTTCCTGTTAGTATGTATGATTTAGGTACCTTTGCCAGAGGTTCGGGAACGGGATGGAGTTTGCCATAACGATACACTCTTATATTACCATGATACTTATGATAAGGGTACATTAATATGATAATCACCGTATTTTTTCGTCGTGGACCTTGGTATGAGTAACGTCATTTATGCAGTCAGTCAATTCATGTTGTCTGATTTGTTGTTATCGGATTTTTATTTTATTAGAAAGAAAGCACAGGATTTTTCTCATTTGTAGGTTGATTTTATGTATTTTTCCTCCAAGTTTCACATTAAACTGATAATTGATAACATATTCATAAGAGGGTTTTATGATTATGAATATGACTCTGGAAGCATTCTCTTGTACGAATTATGGAACTCATTCTCATCTCTCTCTTATCGTGACCAAATGAATCCAACCTTTCGCTGATCTGATTTCCTTAAAGATAATGGATTTCATCGACTCTTATCGCAGGTCTCAGTCGCCTCGGCTTCAACGATAATTGACAGGGTAACAGCAGAAAGGCGTCAATCGTGATTGGCACTCTCATTAGGATGGTTATGTGTAAAGAGATACTCTCAAAGGTAATTTTGTCTTTGGAGTTTTTTAATGTTTCCGTACTCCTCATTTTGTGGATGCTAATGCCCAACTGATTTATTTATGGTTTAGTTTTGTATATTCGCAGATTTCCTAACGTATTTTTTTGGTTCTTGCACAAACAATGTCATGAAAAACTTTCGCTGGAGCTTGTTGAACCTTTAAACTTCCCCAAGTTTCCTTCTTGGCTACCGGCTCCTTTAGTCCAGTGAATGGTGGAAATTCTCTTATCATCTATTTTGGGCTTCAACAATTCTCGGGTCATGGCGGTAATATATTAGGTTTTTGTGTGTGTGTGTTGACGTGTAACCTAATGTGTATGATGTATTTTTTTTTTTTAGTAATATTTGCGTGGCACATCCATTACCAAATTTTCGAGTAATCTGTTTGATTTATTATGGCAATTTGCGAGTGTTATAAGTACGCACATATAGAGTTATCATAATGGAAATCCTATTAAAACATGAACTGACTGCTAATATTTGTATCTAGGGATTTACTTGTAAAGGTGATGCAAACATTTTTATTACAGTGCTGTCTCTGTAACTAGGTGATTTGTGTAGGTAAAGATATTAATCTAATTAACGTTATGTAACTAAACTTATCTCTTTCCATCTAGTTTTCCACCAATTTAGCATGGTGTAATGATTTAACTATTTAGCTAAACTTCTCACCGTTTACATCTTTTGGAAAGATAAACCCACCACTCTGTTCTTCCTCGTTTTATCTTGTTTCATTAGGCAAGATGCTATACTCAACAAAACGAGAAATGGACGATTGTGGAGGGTACCTGGTTTTAAACAGCTTCCCCCACTTTTGCCAAGTCTTCACAGAACACAAGCCCGCTCTACAACCCCTCCCCTTACACTCTCTGTTTCTATATAAATTAGTTTGTTTCCCAAATGATTTCTCTTTTATTCCAGAAAGTACCCGCTCACTTTGTAGATAATTGCTTTAGCTTGGCCATGAATGTGGCCATATGGCAAGCTTGAAGCAGGGAAGGGCTCCATTGCTAGAGTGTGTAGCAGTAGTGTTTGACATATGAACCTGGGGCCCCGTTCGTATGTCACGTTTGGGATGGGTTGAAATAAAGAGAATCAGCGTGTAACCAGAGGGGCACTCAGTAGAGGTCAGACCTCTGCCACCGTGTATTTTTCAACCTTTTGCTCGACTTTGACCTTGACCTTTGACCTTAACATGAATTAATCGGCATGGATTTTCATACACTCAAATATGAACCAAGTTTGAAGTCTCAGTGACAACGATGCACAAACGTATGGCTGATTACAGGAATTGGACATTGTGCTTGACCTTTGACCTTGACCTTCCAAAATTTAATCATTTCCAGCTTTTTGCATAACAGTTAACCCCTGCACTTTTCATTACTTTATGGTTAAAATTGTGGCCAGGAAGCTATTCACAAACAAATACATAGACGCAAACGGGCGAAAACGTAACCTTCTACCAACTTCGTTGGCAGAGGCAATGAAAGGAGTGAAGTTTGAGATAGAAGGCAAGCCGTTGATCTGTGGAGATTTGGCACCAGAGGGGAAATCTCTTCAAAACTAGGTTCCCTCCCGTATCATCCATTTTTCACTGCGTTGAGTATACATTAGGTACCCATCCCATTAGTCTACTTATGACTAAACCTTAGATTTTCAGCTTCTCTTTTCTGACATAGGGTAGACTTTTAAATACCAATAATACTCTAAGGTGAAATGGTAGATAGGGTTTAAAGGAAACCTAATGTTGCCACTCTCCGTAGTTATCGATGTTTAACTAATGAAATAAAATAATTTTGAGCTCAAGGAATATGGGAACTTTAATGCGTGTTTTTAAGACAACAGTCACTAACTCAATGTTAATTTGATTTTAGTACACAGTTCAGTCTTTTGACATATGCTATTAATACGATGTTCTGTTGTCCGAAGGGTGATAGTAATATATGATTTGGTTGTATGGGTGCTTTTAGTTAATTTTTGTTTTTAAGGTTTGGTAAGGGGCAACACTACGCGGCCTTATAATTTGTCAGTCATAATTTGTGGTTACGTGAAGGTGATGGAAATGCACGGTTCTTTTGTTGAAATTGCTATGGCATTACATGTTTTTTATGGCTGAAGTGAGTGTGCATTGAAATTAGCCTTTGGTCACTTCTACATATTTTTTTTTTTTTTCTATTTCATTACTTCCCAACCACCTGTATTCCTTAGGACAAAGGAGAGTTGTCGTCTTCGAAATACGTTAGCACTTTTATTTTTATTAGAAAAATAAAACATCAATAATTGGAAGTTTAAGTTAGAGATAAAGGAGGCGAACCTTCTGGCATTGATGAACTTTCATCATTTCTTTAATCGGTCTTTAATGTAATGACAACACCTCAATAGACTTAGGTGAGATGGACTGAATATGGATCAACTATTTATGAAAAGTAGTTATATAATAAGGCTATTGATTTTGCAGTTTAGTCTTAAATATTATGAGAAAATTATATTAATGTACCGTGAAAGCATTTCGATAGCCAGGTGGGAGGAAACAAGAGTATTAATAATGGCGAAGTAGAGCATTGCAGCTTTGGATCAGTGCAGTGTTGTAATGAACCTGCAGGAGAGAGGATATGAAACTAGGTCGCAGGCATATGTTTAAGCGTGAAATTGAATTATATTTTTGAACTAGTTACCATTTATCGCACAGTAGACATTATAGTTTGAAATCCATACACTTCGAACGTTGTCAGGTATATAGTAGAGATTCAGCTAACTAGCTAAGAATTGAAAAAATCCACCATTTTTAAGAAAAGACAAAGGTTCTTGGCATGGGACTAATAAATCAATCAGAATAATAAAATGCAGCTTTACTTATTTAAATTATTCCCCCCAGGAAAGCGTTTGTCAAGGTAAGGTGTAAAGTTGCGTTGTTATTTTTCGGTTTGCTCCTCTATTAATCTATCTGTATATATATATATATATATATATATATATATATATATATATATATATATATATATATATATATATATATATATATATATATATATATATATATATATATATCTCCCGTCATTATTCTTTCCATAGCTCTTTGAGTTGTAACTACCCTAAAACATTAAGAGATAAAAAATGCAACAGGGATACGAGGGAAAACTAAAGTAGAGGATATTCTAACATGTATGATAAAGAAATGGACATGGGCAGGGCATATAAAGAGAATGGCAGATAACAGATGAACATTGAGATTCATAGAATTTGTTCAAAGAGATGCAAAAGAATCAGGGGAACGATGAGAGGGCCATAGAATGACGAACGATTTTTGTATGAACTAGCATAGAAAGACCATAAACAGGTGCGAGTAGAAGGACATGACAGGTCTGAATCCTTTGTTCTGCGGTGGATAAGTAACGGAGGATGATGATGATGCTAATTGTGATAAAATTAAAAGAGTGTTTTCTCTAGCTGAAATTATAAATATTTTTTAGTTATCAATCGTTTCTTGCTTAATGACATGTGGTTTCTGGTACTGAATTG
>NC_090751.1:44711001-44718501 GCF_036898095.1 Palaemon carinicauda
CTGATTAATGGGAGCTATCAGAGTTGGTGAAAATGGCAAAAAAAATGAGACCTGATTTCTTTGCAATAATTGTAGAGGCATCACACTCTAGTCCGTTGCCATGAAAATATATAGTCTGCTCATTCTAAAGAGACTAGAGAGAAAGATTGATGAAAATCTGAGCGATAAACAAGCAGGATTTCGAAAAGGTAGATTTTTAAGACATGTTGTATAGCAATGCGTAGAATATAGAAATACACCTATGGTGACATTTGTGAACTATAAAAAACCTTTGATAATGTGCACCAGCCAATTTTATGGAGAATCCTGTGTTGTTATGGAATTCCTTTTAGTCTGTTCATGAGCAAAGCAAGTGCGAAGTTAATGGTAGTGGAGTCCTATCAAATGAATTTCCAGTGAACAGCGGAGTACTGCAAATGAATGTGTTGTCGCTTATGTTGTTTATCCTCCTCATGGATTTTATAATGCGTAGAACAGTTCGAGATGGTGGAGAGGGATTGGACTGGATTGGCAATAGGAAATTAGCGGACATAGAGTATGCTGATAATGCTGTCCTTATTGGTAGACCACCACAGAATTTGCAATGCTTGCTTACCAGAATGCATGAAATATCACATGGGGTTGCATTCAAGGTAAATAGAAGAAAGAAAGATCATGAGAATGCAATGTGCAATTGAAGATGTAATATCATTGGAAGGCAAAGGATTAATGAGGTAGAATCATTCAAGTATTTAGGAACTATGACCTCTAGTACATGGTCATTGTAATTGGGGTTTGGCGACAGATTGAAAAAGCAAAGCAGACAATGACTAGTTTAGGTAAATTTGGAAATTAAATCGCCTGAAATTACATATAAAAATTAGACTATATTTTAGTTTAGTGAGATCTGTGTTACTGTATGGACATGAGTCGTGGTATAGCAATGAAACGATTTACAACGTATTTGGCAGATTTGAGAACAAAGCCCTCAGAAGAATATTGGGAGTTAAATTGCAGGACATGATTAGAAATGAAACCACAATAGAGTCTATTTTATTGCCTTATGTGGATGAGGTCATGGTGAGGGGTAGAAGGAGATAGTTTGGGCATGCTCTTTGCAGTCCCCAAGAGAGATTAGTTCACCAAACTTTCATATGGGCTCCTCAAGGCACTAGAAGAGTCGGAAGACCCAGGCCTACAAGGCTGAGAACTATGAAGCGTGAAGTGGGAGATGAAGAGGGGATAAGTAATGAATTTAAAGTTCAAGATAGAGACGACTGACGAAATCTGACGGAGGTCTTTTGCGTCAATAGGTGTAGATGACGATGGTTATGAAATTGTATTTTGATTGGACCTTTGTAACAAGTGTAAACCTCATTAGAGGTCTGTTATGCTTTGTGCTTGCTGGCTAAAACACCCGTAGAGTTAATTTTATAGAATTTTGTAAATTTTAGAGCCTCCTCTAAAATACTTATAATACAATATTTAATGTGCAACTAGTGCAAATGTAATATTTCGCCTAAATAGCATATAAAGAGTGGCTGTCCATTTTATAAATGTAAGGCAATGGATTTTTAATAAGCGGCTTAGAATTGCTTCGTATATTCATAACATAACAGTATGCCCTTGAAGTTTAAGATAAGAAGCTTTGCAAGGCGGTGTTTATTATTGTTAGTAACATGCAGGTTTTCTAAATTGAGGAAAAGTGAATCAAATAATTACCTTAAATGTCGTGTTTGTTCAAATTATTTTTGTTCGAGCATCCAACCCAAGATGTTTATTTGATATTTGATACTATACTTTAATTTATATTATCTTCTTACCAGTATCCCCTTGGGAAAGAATGTTATATTTGTTTTTGAAGCTATAAACAAATATCTTCAATAAATATTTTTAGTTTCTAAACATGGACATGTAAGATATAAAGATTACAAGGCTCAGTCTATAAAGACAGAGTATGCGTTTCTGTTCAAAGCAACTTCAGATAGTTATTTTTGAAAGAGCGCTTCATTTCAAAGGGTTTAAAAATTATTCTATATATAAAAAACGACACGAATTACCTTGTGTGGTGGGCACGCAGACCCCACAAACATGGTTGTTATACTTCTGTTTACTAAATACAAGTCTTTGATGAATCTTTTTTTCCGTTTCTTGCCTTTTAGACAAGACACTGAATAGTTTGCTCTTATTTAACTTATACTTTTTTCACAATCTTGAAGAATAATGAGAAGCAGTAGACGTTTGTGATTCATACAAGGCTATTGCACTGTTAATGCGAGCTGGAAATGTCCTTTGTATAATTGTTATATGAATTACACGAATGAATGGCGAGAGATTGTGACCTAGTTCCGATAGGCACTGCTGTTTCCTCCGGTCACCTTGGTGACAGCTAAGATAACAGTAATGAGTGGATTCAGCATATGATGCTTCCATTGTGGTGGATAACGAGGGATGTTGGGCTGTTGCATTAAGCATTACCAACTAAACTTAACTGAATCCAATTACTGAAGGTTGGAAACAAATTATTTAGGTTCTATATTACGTGAGATTTTCACTAGGCAATTGTTACTTTAAATAAGACTTCTTTTGTTATAAAGACGGTAAGGACAATAGTATGGATAATGAAGTATCATTAATAATGATAAATAATAATATTATCATTATTCTTGCTGTTGTTGTTATTAAAGCAACGGTCTTTCACTCTCCAGTTTCTCCTTTCCTCTTATCTCCATCATGCCTTTGATGGAGGGCTGTGGAGACTTTCCGTCAGTCCGCCGCACATAACATCATCCTTTGAAGATCATTTCATCATACTCAATAGCTTGCGTTATCAGTTTTTCATAGCTGGTTCGAACATTTTACGAGCTGTCAGACGGTACTTATTTTCTTCATGTGAAGCAAATGATCATTGAAACTCATTCATTCATAATGATAATGACGTGAGTATAAAGGGAATGCGGTTTCATTGTTGATCGTGTCCTATGTTTATTACCAGTGGTTTTTTTTTTTTTTTTTTTTTTTTTTTTTTTTTTTTTTTGTCTCTCTCTTTTCATGCTGCTCTGTTATTCTTCCCCGTGAAATGTGATGTTAGGTTTTACATTAGACATTATCATTATGTGCATATAGGTATAAGAGAGTTTTTATATATTGACTGTGATGTTTGAACACCTTCGGAGATGGAATGCTTGAGGATTTTATTTCCCATATCAGCGTGCCTTCTGGTATTAAAATATTTGTATTATCTAATACGGAGTTAGCTTTCCTGATGTTACAGTTGCAAGTTCAGAAACCTTTCTTCCGTAAAAGCATATCTACTGAATATTTGAATAGTGTTTTACAGCATTAGGCAAGGAACTCACATGTCGAATATGTTCTCAAAGAATGTCCAAAGAGCTATTTTGTATCTATATATGTTGTATAGAATATCTCTATATTTCACTTTTGAATTTTTGTATTTCATTGGCGTCCATTCATTTTCTTAGATTATGATTAGTGTAAAGGAATGACTATATATAAAGATTTATAAATGCATGATTAGTTGTTTTGTGTTACATTGTAGCTTTTTTTCCTGTTTCTTTTTTTTCTTTTTTTTTTTGCTTTATTATTTGTCGTAATTAAAAAGAAATACGTTTTTATCAAAAGCAAAATTTTCAAAATTTATTTTCCTATTGATTCCTCACTCAATGAACATTGAAAAGAATAATTAAAATGTCACAAAGCATCATCAATACGTATATATCAATTTTCCTTGTTGTAGTAATGTTCCATGGACTGAAACCAGATTCGTCTATCCTCTGTCAAACTTTGATTAAATAGCTAATTGTTTTTTACTCATTGGAGTGAGATCTAGTAAGATTTCCCTTTATTACATTTCGTTTTCTGACATATTTCCTGTACATTTTTCTCATGTGACTGTCTTAACTTAGCTAGGATGATTTAGCTAGTGAGGTAATCAGACTTAACTCTCCCAAACTTGACAACAGAACACGGATTACTTAGAAGGAATGATTAGATATAAATAAATGTAGGCTACCTATGTGATATTTTTTCTATTTTTCCTTTTGTGTACACTAGTCAGTTTGAATAGTTAATTTTTAAGTACCGATTTTGTTGCTGGAAAGGCAGTTATGGTTCAGGGTTTTTGTGTTTTTTTTTTATTGTAAAATATATTTCTTGCTCTTAGTCACTTTAAAGATTGTCCGTGATTATATATCCAGGGTTTTTTTTCCTTACTTAAATTGTACACACAAACACACTTTATAATATATATATATATATATATATATATATATATATATATATATATATATATATATATATATATATATACAGTATATATATATATATATATATATATATATATATATATACAGTATATATATATATATATATATATATATATATATATATATATATATATATATATATATATATATATACTGTATATATATATATATATATATATATATATATATATATATATATATATATATATATATATATATATATATATATATATTATATATATATATACCAAACTACAATGTTAAAAACATGGAAAAATGTATTGTTTCATCAAAGCTTGCATTCCTATTATACACAAGTTATACTTTAATGTTACCATTTACCAGGCACACACCTAGTCAAACCTTTGGTAAAATTGAGACGAAATTTTGGTCAAACAAATAAAATCAAAACTTGGACTTCTCGTCGACGGTAATAAAAATCGTGATATCGAAATTGCATGACTTGGCATATTTTTAAACTTGAAACATATATGCGGACAGTTGTCCTTCATTCGTTTGTCCGGCATTAGAATATGTTTCCTTAATTTTTTATGTTATTTATTTTTATACGTTGAACATCAAATGTTATTTAACATTGATTACGATGTTCTTTGGTCATGTGCAATTAGGTAGGTCGGGTTATTGCTACTGATCCACCGACCGCTCGTGCACCCCGTGTCCGCTTAATCATGAAAAAAAGGGCTTAGGGTTAACAGCCTCATCTACATAGACGTGTACAGTCTACATTGAAAACGATTCCTAGATTCGTCTTGCCATGTTCCAAACACGGGCTCTTGCTGGTAAGCAGCCTGTAAAAAGAAAAATATTTACATGCAATTGGACTGGATTGGTAACAGGAAATTAGTTGACCAAGAGTATGCTGATGACGCTTCCTTATTAGCAGTACACCACAGGACTTACAAAGCTTGCTTACAGGATTTCATGAAATATCAAATGAGGTTGGGCTGAAGATAAATAGAAGGAAGACAGCTATGATGTTAACGGAGTATGCAATGGAAGATGAAATATCAATTGAAGGAGAAAGGATTAATGAGTTAAAATCATTTAGAAATTTAGGAACTATGTTTTCTAATACAGGATCTTTTGAAATAGAATTTGATGAAAGATTGAAAAAGTAAACCAGACAATGACTAGGTTAAGAAAAAATTGGAAATCAAATCGCCTGAAATTACATGTATAAATCAGGCTGTATATTATTTTAGTGAGATCGGTGTTACTGTATGGCCACGAGTCGTGGTATGACAATGAAACAATATCCAACAGGTATTGTAGATTTGAGAACAAAGCCCTCAGAAGAATATTGGATTAGAAATGAAAGTATAAGAGAGATTACTCGATTGCCATATGTGGATGAGATCATGGTTAGGGGTAGATGGAGATGGTTTGAGCATGTTCTTTGCACTCCCCGAGAGAGATTATAGTTAATTAAACTTTCAACTGGGCTCCACAAGGCACTAGAAGAGTCGGAAGACCCAGATCTACATGCCTGAGGGCTATGAATTTTGAAGGAGGAGATGACGAATGGAGAAGTATAAATTTAAAAGCTCAAAATAGAGACGACTGGCGAAATCTGACCGGGGTCCTTATCGTCAACGAACGTAGGAGGAAATGATGGTTATATGTTATAGGCTTTTCTATTTATACCAAGTGGGTTCAGGTTTTACCCTTCCGTATTAAAGAATAAGGTTTATTCGTGGTTTTTCTATTGCCATACACACAGTACATCTTTACAAATAATGTGCCGTTGTCACTCTGTGTCCTTGTAGTCACCCTTCACATATTGATGAAGGATATATTGTAACTAAGTTGGTCTAAAAAAAAAGAACATATTTGGAGTTTTTATTTTAGTCAGATCCATAGTTTTTTAGATTCTATTAAATTCTTATTAAAGAAACGTGGTACCAATCACCGCCTAGTTCATTAATGATTTCAGAATGATGAGAATCATTTCCTCTACTATTAGTGGAGCTTCATTAATTGCCTCTTACCCCTGGCATACATCTCGGTAATCTCATCCTTCGTCATTACAGTAGAATATTTCCAGGATTTAAAGTAGTGTTACTCTCATTCATTTGCTTGCTGTCTATCTCATTTGATCTGAACAATTTATCATTTATCCCTTTTGAAAATTTTTTACTCTTTTTCATTGTACCTCATTGCCAATTCGTGTTTAACCCGCCAAGAATGATGCATCATGTCTCTTTTATTCAACCTCAGTTTGGGTTCGTCGCTTCACATGTTTTGAAGGCATTCAGCTCTGGTGCATCCCCTTTTTATTTCTCCTTTTATGTACGTTCAATACGGCTACTTCACTCCCCTTAAAACAAACTTGGTTCAAAACCTCCTCATTCATCCTAAATTCTGTCTTCCTTGACACTCGTCTTCTATTCATACCGATGTGTTAAGATGCGTTATTAAGGCCTCCGGCATTTACATCACTTTTGAGCAGGCTTGGCAATCTAGTAAATGCCAGCCAAATATAACTAAGGTAAATAAGCTTCCTTGGATGAATCAATCTAATCTAATATGAAATGGTAAGAAACGTAGGTGCAATTTGTAAGTTCTTTGTGATTTGTTGATGTAAGTAATATTCGATTTGATTTGTGTCTCAGGTGTATAGTTCTGATAATTATTAATATTTTTTAAAATTATTTATTTTTTTAAAAAAAGGAGTTAAAGTATTTTTCGTATTTCCTTCCGTAGTGTCTGTGCTTATGTGTATGAGTGTGATTAATCTCTCTCTCTCTCTCTCTCTCTCTCTCTCTCTCTCTCTCTCTCTCTCTCTCTCTCTCTATTTTATAATGATTTGAATTTCCATAATCAGAAGGGTCTCTTTTGTAGATTATCCTTACTCTAATTTAGATGAGGTTGGAAAATCCTAATTACAAATGATCGTTTACTTACATTATACATCTATCTATCTACCTATCTTTGTGTGTGCATCTGTGTATACGCACATATACACACGTTGTGTATACAGTATAGAGAGGATTAATAGATAGATAGATATATAGATAGAATTACGATGATATTTATCAGTTTATGTGTATTGTATTATAGCCATCATGACCGCTAAAATTCCATGTTACGACGTTGGGGATGTGTCAGTTCCTGATCAAATAAAATGTATGTGAATTTGATAGACTTAGTACGTCATTATTATCGTCTTCAACGCCGCCCCATATATTCGGTAACATATTAGAATGTGCGACAA
>NC_090751.1:44723501-44728501 GCF_036898095.1 Palaemon carinicauda
GAGAAAAAAGATAGACTTGTATTTTATATTGTATCTGCCGCATTATAATTTCTAATACAAAATTGATTAAACGATTCAGGATATAGGTCTTCAAAAGGATTGTTTTCTGGTATCATTTCTTGTAATACACTGTATATTTTTGAGTGAGTAATTTTATATTATTCGTCAACTTGACGGGGTTTAAATATCTGGAAAGATACCCAAGAGATTCTGATATCTGTCATGAAATGAGCTTCTCAATACCACACATTTTGAGACGAGAAACTCTCTCTCTCTCTCTCTCTCTCTCTCTCTCTCTCTCTCTCTCTCTCTCTCTGAGAAATCAGTACAATTGGATTCATATTACTTACATCACAATTTTTTCATCCAAACAATAAAAGAGTTTGCCAGGCTACGTCTAAGAAAAAGTAAAATAGGTTCAGTAAATTGTTGTAATGTATCTTATCTTTATTACCGATATCTTCTTAAGAAAGCTTCATGAAGTTGAAAGAAACTTATTTACCGAGTTTGGGTCTTAATATATTTAGTAAAGAACTGGAAAATTTTGATCTCTCTCTCTCATACAAATTTGCAGGCAGTTCTTTCAATCAGTTTTGATCTACCTTGATTATTCAAGTTATGGAGGTAAATTAGTCTTCGGCCTAATCTACTGTACAGTACATATTAGAATTTCAACGCTACCATGTAATTGATAGTATGAAATCCAACTTTTACCGATTATTAAGTTTGCCAAGTAACTGACACTGAAAACACAAAAATAATTTCGTTTTTTTATTTGTTTACATTATTTGAAATATATAAATGTAAATATAATGTTGTAAAGTTAATTGAATCCTGAACCTTTGAATTTTGAATATATATGTGTATGGCATCCCACTTTTATTTTATTTTGTTTACTGTTTCCTGTCTCCTTGCAAACAGAGAGAAATAAAGAATTTCAACGTGGCTTGTCACGCAGGAGGAATTGAATGTTGACCCCTTTGTTATATTCGATATTGTGAACAGTTTTTCTTTCCTTTTTCATATGGATTTTTGTTCATCCAATAAGGATATGCGTATCTGATGAGACTTAAGACTTGGTATATTATTTGATAGAAGTGTATGTTCTAAATTGATTGTATTATTAATTTATTGTAACTACAAACATATTACCTATTAGTTTATTATTAAGATGATAGCAAGATAAGAATGATATGGAAAGCTTTTGAATTTCATCGTCCGAATCATGAAGAAGCCAGTCATAAAATTATCATCGTTATTAATTCATTTATGTCTACTTTCATTTCTTTATTGTTTTCAAACCAGCTAAATGGAAGTTTACTTATATAAAAAGATAATGCAATCATGAAATGAATTTTTTTCTAAAAAGCGACGATTAGAAGTATAACATTCTATTTAATGGCATATTTTCATGTACACATAATATTCACAATCACTATTATGCAATATGTATTTCTCTCTCTCTCTCTCTCTCTCTCTCTCTCTCTCTCTCTCTCTCTCTCTCTCTATTCTTGGGTTAAGCCCATGTCAATTATACGTGTTTGCATAGCGGAACCAATTCCAGAATCTCTGCTTGCATCGCAATATTTTTTATTACTGTAATATTTCATCGAAGATGTCTACGACAGGTGATTACTCTCGAATTATTGTGCAAATTGAGCGATTTTCAGTTGGGGTAATTTGGATCACCTACTTTACATATCCCTAGTATATATATATATATATATATATAATATATACACACATATATATACACACACACACACACACACATATATATATATATATATATATATACAATGAAAGATGAAATATTATCGGAAGGAGAAAGGATCAATGAGGTAGAATTATGCAAGTATTAAGGAACTATGATCTCCAATACAGGGGCTGAAATATTTTAGTGAAACATTGAAAAAAGAGAAATTTGACAATGGCTAGGTTAAGTGAAATATGGAAATCAAATAGCCTGAAATTAAATATAAATATCAGACTATATATTAGTTTAGTGAGATCGGTGTTCCTGTATGGATATGAATCATGGTATGACAATGAAACCATCTCCAATAGTTTTAGTAGATTTGAGAACAAAGCCCTCGGGAGGATATTGGAAGTTGAAAAGGAGGAAAGGACTAGAAATGAAACTATAAGAGAGATTACTCTAGTGCCATATGTAGATGAGATCATGATAAGGGGTAGATGGAGATGATTTGGGCATACTCTTCGCACTCCCTAAGATATATTAGTTCACCAAACGTTCAGCTGGGCTCTACAAGGCACTCGAAGAGTTGGAAGACACAGGCCTACATGGCTGAGGACTCTGAATCGCGAAGTAGGAGATGATGAATGGAGAAGTATTGAATTAAAAGCTCAAGGTAGAGACGACTGACGAAATCTAACCGAGTCCCTTTGCGTCAATAGGCGTAGGAGATGACACACACACACACACATATATATATATTTGTGTGTGTGTGTTTGTGTTTGTGTGTTTGTTGATAATACGAAATGAAATAGAGAAATTGTAGTTTCCGTGTTTATTTAATGTTTTTTTTTTCTTCAGTAAATTGAATTACGTTCCCCTCAAAACACCTACAGCTCTCAACACAAACCAACAAAACAATGTTTTTATCGAAAACTGGAATTTAATTTTCGAAAGAATTTCCTTTGTGAATCATTATTCCATATTTTATTTGGAAGGTAAAAAAGTGCAGAAAAAAATAATTTCTTTATAAATGTGGATGGTAGGTTTTACTGTGATAGAAGCAGATAAGGAAGTACTTATGAACCAAAGAGACTTAGTAGACTGTCCATAATAATCTTTATGATATTGATCATCATTCACCCCCTAAAAATATTTTTCATAGATTCCAAAGCCACAGAATAAATATTGTCTGAACACTTTATTATTAAACGAAGCCCTAAGAAGCAGTTATTATATCTCTTTACGTTATAGCATCAATTGAATTATACAGAATGTCTTCCATGTTACCTGATGCAGTGAAAGTATTTCCATATTCTACTAACCATTTCAGATTCTGATGATGTTTTTATATTTCAAACTGTAAGATTGAGCAAAGGTTTTGTTGACGTCTTTAGACATATTTTTCATTTTGGGGGCGAAACAATTATTTAAAATTCGTAGGTAATTTTCTTCCATTCTGCAGTCCTGCCTCTTTTAACTTTTCTTCATATTCCATCTGGCGGTTTTCCCCTAGTTATACCTCGACAGTGAATGGTCTCCCTGGTTCCAACTTTGGGCCACGCGTCCCAAACTTCACAATAATGACTTTCTGGATAACTCAGTTTGTATAAGATGTTATTGGAAATGCGTGGTTTGGTGATAACCATACTTTCATGCTCTCGTATTCGGAACGTAAATTTACTTTTTATATGTCAAATTGTACTATGGTTTAGATCAGTATATTATATAGGGAAATAAAGAAAATCTTGTTCCCTTGAAGTAAAACGAAAACTATTTCAATTCGTTAAGTAGTCTGTTTATGGTAAGGTTAACTACTTTTATGCTATATATCCTCATTGCTCTACTTATTTCAAGCTTACCGACTAAATCATTGTAAAGTACAATTCTTTTCTCTAGCAGCAAACAACAATTTTTACCTCAAAATAGCACGAGTTGCCTCCTAAGCAAGAGTGCAGAAATCTCCAAAAACTTACAAATGGGTCAAACCAGAAATGGTTAACTTCTGTAACTACTTTATCCAGATTTTCCTGTCTCCCAAGTCCTCATTATCCTTGTGGCAGCCATCAGGGCACATCCTTCATTAAAGGGCCATCGCGTCTCAAGATGTCCCATCCATCTCCACCTTGATAGACTAATGAAGCCATCAACATTGACGAGACCTTCTGTCTGTGTGTTATAGCTGTCGTAATGATGCAATTATAGCAGAAGACTAGTTTACGAAGCAGAAATGACAACCATCACTGGAATAAAAGTTACATCTTGCTTGTCATTTGCAATTTGGCATTATATCAAAATGATGTTTAGCTGGTGAAAGAGGCCTTACAAGTCATGGAATCTGGTTAATTAAAGTGTTTGTCGAATCAATGTCTTGGGATTTTACCATTGCTCTTTCTTTTGTACTCGCACACACACTGCTGCATGCATATATATATATATATATATATATATATATATATATATATATATATATATATATATATATATATATATATATATATATATTATATATATACATATACATATATAATATATATATACATATATATATACATATACATATACATATATAATATATATATACATATATACATATATGTACATATACATATATATATATATATATATATATATATATATATATATATATATATTTATAAATGTGTATATATATATATATATATATATGTATATATATATATATATATATATATGTATATATATATATATATATATATATATATATATATATATATATATATATATATATTCATGTATCTATTTATCTATCTATCTATTAATCTAAAGTTCTATCTATTTCTATCTGTCTACAGAGAGAGAGAGAGAGAGAGAGAGAGAGAGAGAGAGAGAGAGAGAGAGAGAGAGAGAGATCAAAGTTAGCAAATGACATCCTGAAAATGCTTTCACAAGGAATATTTAAATATTTCGTCGAATCATAAATTTCAAGCATTCAAATTGATGCATTCGACAAGCGAAATTAATAATTTTTCACAAGAGTAATATTCGTTTCAATATTTAACCACGAATTATGGATCGCAAGGGCCAACGGCCGGGTCTCCTGCCTGGGGGTATGAGGATGCTCCCAGCAATTCGGTTATGCATTTTCCGTGATATTTCTTCGGGTAATGGTTGTTATCTTATGCTGAGCGTTTATTGTTTCAATTACCTTCTGACGTTCATTGCAGAATATTGCTTTAATCTTCGTAATGGCCTCGATGCAGATTAAAATGTTGTCTCTCGTTAATGAAGGATAATTAGAGGATTGTTGTATCATTTCATGATT
>NC_090751.1:44731001-44746001 GCF_036898095.1 Palaemon carinicauda
GAGAGAGAGAGAGAGAGAGAGAGAGAGAGAGAGAGAGAGAGAGAGAGAGAGCTTTTTCGGGTGGCCAACCCAGGTAGGGCCAAAGCGGGCCCATCAGCTTTAGTCAATGGTGCTGCCGGGTCATCCCTGGTCCTGTGGCACTCCCCTCCGTCAGTAGGGGGACTCCCCCGACCAAGTAAAACCCTTCCCCCAACACCTCCATAGCCCCACCTCACCTGTAGCCCTTTCTACTGTTCCCATTCTCTATGATCATGCTTTCGTCCTCCTTACCGGGTTCTCCTATCATGCGCTCCATTCTCTGCGGTTATTCCCAGGCATTCAACAAATTTTCTCATCTGTTGCTTCTCACCATTTGAGATTTCCCCAAGGGCGTATATTACTATTTTTCCTGGACTAGCAAATTAAGTTAATTAGAAAATGTACTCTCTAATGTATATTTTGATGTTGTATTTAGTAATGACTGGTATTTAGTACCAAGGAGTGTAATACACAATGATGGTTTATGCATGATTTTCAATTGACAGTATTTTTCAGCCATATATATGTTTCTAGTGAATTCTTATACTGTAGTAGAATCATTACTGCCAAAACGAGCAGTATCCATTCGAAGAAAGACCAAAAAAAAAAACAAGAAAAAAAAAAAAAGCCAATAATAAGTTTGGTTTTGGATGTTTTGGTAAAATGATAAAAGTGTAATTAAAAGAAATACATCATAATAATTGTACGGCAACTACGAATAAAGTGCAAACATATATATGTATATATATATATTATATATATATGTATATATATATATATATATATATATATATATATATATATATATATATATATATATATATATATATATATATATATATATATATATATATATATATAAAATGAAGTTGAAAGCAACGTCAAGAAAAAATATAGGATCATAGCTAAATATTACCGTGCCTTAAGGAGTTTGGGGGGTAAGCACGCTTATAAAGCCAATGCATGCACTTCTCTTGGTAATGGGTGAAAAAACGTCTGAATTTTACATCAACAGGTTGAAAATCCATGGTTTTTTCTTACACAAATAATTTTTTTGTGGTACATTTGACCTTACCGCTCTATAACTACTATGTAAGCCATAAAGCTCTCTCTCTCTCTCTCTCTCTCTCTCTCTCTCTCTCTCTCTCTCTCTCTCTCTCTCTCTCTCTCATATATATGTATCTCTTATATATATATATATATATATATATATATATATATATATATATATATTTATATATATATATATATATATATGTATATATATATATTTATATATATATATATATATATATATATATATATATATATATATATATATAACATATATATATATATATATATATATATGTATATATATATATATAAATATATATATGTATATATATATATATATATATATATATATATATATATATATATATATATATATATATATATATATATATATGGTTGCACTTTATTCCTAGTTGCCGTACAGTTATTGTAATATAAATACATGCATATTAGCCTTAACTAAACTAAATGTCGACATGCATATTTCCTTGTCTAGTTCTATAACCACATAACTGAAGGTAATAAGGCTTAGTAAACTATTAGGATTCCACTTATTACTTAAAAGTCTAATGAGGAATTTTACGGAAACCGATTATGTTCCAACGCAATGTAGATCACATGGCACATAACTTTCATAATGATGTGTTGTCGTTTATGTTATTTATATTATTATTTACCGAGTAATTAGATGCGTAGGTTTAACCATGTGGCTATATCCCATTCATATTGTTATTCAAGTACTTTTTCTATAAGTCCTAGAAATATAGAACCTTACATGAATGTTAGTTTTCATCCAATTTGAATATCGATTTTATGTCGACCTTTGTTAATTGCAAAAGCAACAGTTCACATTTACCATGTAAAGTACACTGAAGTTCTTATAATATATAGAAGCATTATTTCTTCAGAAGTTCATTGTTACCATGGTCTTTGGGAGGTGTTGTCTGCATCGGTCACTTAATGTATTTACAGTAGTTTGTATTTTAAGGATATTCCCAATTTCATTATTTAAGGGGTTGTTATGCAATACGTTTAATGTAAAATGTTTTATATTCTATTCTTCTAGATTAGCAGTTTTTATAACAGATTTAATTTAATGGTTTGTTTGATTACTCGCGTTACTTGCTGTAAATAGTAGTCTCTTTATTATAATTATTCAGCATAACATTATGATTACTAATTCTGTACCTTATGTTTCCTTGTAGTTATGGCAATATAAATATTCATTAGTATTAAATTCCTTGTATTTTATCTTGAGTTTTTGCTTAAAATTTCTTTCAGCATTGGATTGATCATGAATCTGTTTTATATAGATTATGGTTTTTGATTCAGAATAATCTCATTATTTTTTTTTTTAAATACTATTCCGGCTTAGTTATTTAATACATACATTACTTCATTATTTTCTTCTTACCAAATCTTGTTTATTTGTCCTTGTTTTGTGCTGCATTCAAGCTTGTTTTATTTACAGTTTAAGCTTAGTATTTTTTTAAAATCAAATTTATGATAACAGCTTTCGAGGAGTACATTTGGCGTATGCTTTCAATCAAATAACATGTTAGAGGGGATCTGACCTTGGACTTTACTCTTGGTTACCAAACGTTAATGCTGACTCTATTGAAAATTATAACTTGGAAATCTGATAACTTTTCTATTGTCTTTTAAAACCTGTTACTATGATCTTTCTGTTTAAATTGTGAGGTTTTATTTTATTTAGTGGCATGAAACGATATTGTATACTAAATTAAGTGACAATATTTTATGAATTATTATCGGCGAAAGAGAGTGATATTGAAAATATTAAATCTTTATAATCGAAAGAAGTTGTGTTGAAATTTGTATTATAAGTAGTCAATATATATTCGTTCATAGACATTCAGTTAAAGATTTATAGAAAACGTAAATAAATTGATCAAGAACAAAAGGAATTACGCTGAACATGGGTAATGACTTGAAGTTTTTAAGAATAAATAATACTAATAGAATTGTCATCAAAATTGGATGATTTTCAATGATAAGAGATTTACGACGGTTTCACACCAGAATAATGGGTATGTTAATCTGAAAGTATTGGTGTAGTATTTGTTGTTAATAAAGCTGGTGGTACAAAGCGTGATAAGGTAAGAGAAATAAGGTTCTAGGAAAAGTTGAGGTTTCTAGACATTATTTTTTTTTTTATTATTTTCCTCGATAAAGGTGAATTTTCGGATTGCACAGGACCCCATACAATGGAAATGGAGCTTGAGGGAGAGCACTTGTATTAGTTGTATAGTTGAGGATCGAAACGCATTGCGTGGATGCCTTGTGTTGGAAATATATTGGGGCATGCTTCAGGTAAAATGCAGTAATATGTAATTAGTTTAATTGCAGTTAAAGATTCTTTCAGTAACGTCTTCTTATTTTATTGAATGTATGGTTGTTTGCCCGTCCCTGGTGTTAGATTTAGCTATACCTATCATGCCTCTAGCAGCCTTATAACCAGTGTTTTCAAACTTTGGACTATAGTATATCTTCTGTAACACGGCCTTACATATAGCTCAAGTTGATTTCTTTTCCCGTAGGTTTACTTATACATTCCATCTCTTAATCTTTACTAAAGCTTTAGTAGGTTTCTCTACTTATCGGGATATTTATTGGTATCTCTTATCAAATTTTCATTTTCAGTTGTATTCGTTTATTGTTTTTCCCTTTTTCTCATGTGTGGGAATCTCATACGTTGAAGCTTGTGAGAGAAGTGCAAGGCATTTAGGTTTGTGCAGTGTAGGTACACAATCTTGTTGATAGAAATTATTGATTGATCATGCCCGCTGTTAAAGATCTTTTAAGAAGTTGGGTTGAATAGTGTAAGTAGCTTTAGATAAAGATAGTAGGGAACAATTGCATGGCGATATAAGTGATCAGTTGTCGATCTTCCTTGGAGATAGATTTGCCTGGAAATATTACGGAAAATGTAATTCTGTTAGTTGATGTAGTATGGTAATGGATATCAATGTTTTATTGCATATACACAACTCACTCAGGTATTGGCCGCTAGTAAAATAATAACCCGAGGGAGGAAAGACAGTGTTGTTACCAGATACCGATCTGCAATAGTCAGTAGTATCTATGCCGTATTCTAGTGGTGTTGTGCATACACTAGTGACCATTAACGTTATTATATGTATGATGAATATCACAAGTCTTTTTCTCTTTGATTAAGTTTGCCTAAGACTGCTACAATTGTTTTAACGGGAGACGGTTTCTCTACTTGAGGGAGTCTCGGGTTGGCAATACTTGCCTCCGCTGAGCATGGGCAATGATTGGCTCTAATTTCGTGCAGGACAAACCCTTCCAGGCTTTGTTAATATGCGTCCCGACAGCCTTCCACTAGCATGTTGTTTCCCAGCTTATTGCAAGCATTAGCATCGCTGTTGTTTCATACCCCTGGCACCAGTTTCCTTTATAGCCCGACCTGCACAGTAGGTGGTCTCTGCACATGTTTTATGTGTAATGTACAGTGCGCACACACACACACACACATATATATATATATATATATATATATATATATATATATATATATATATATATATATATATATATACTGTGTATATATATATATATATATATATATATATATATATACTGTGTATATATATATATATATATATATATATATATATATATATATATATATATATATATATACTGTGTGTATATATATATATATATATATATATATATATATATATATATATATATATATCTATATATATATATATATATTTTTGGGCTGAAGCCATGTCGTCCTGATGGAAGTTCCTATAGGGTAGCTTCCTAGGGTATATTACAACTACGGCGATATTCCCAGAGAATTTACCTTAAGGTACCAGAATTCTAACTCCTGGAGCGAGTATCCCTCATGAAAGGGATATCGCGACATATCAGAGGACGTATTCTTGACACGCCACATGGCAATCTGCATCCTGGACAGAGATTTCGTCTCGTAGGAGGCGATTGGCAAGATACGAATTCGGGAAAGAAAAAGGGGAGCCGCTCCCAAGGCTTCCCTATCCTCCGATTCGTATGCGTGCCTGGCGCCAATCCTGGCGCCATCTGTATTCCTTTTTGCGTAGCTTAACAACTCGGTGTTTTTTCCTGTGTTTTCTCGCAAATCTTGGATTTATTCTACTTTTCATGGCTTCTCCGTCTTCGTCGGCCTCTGATAAGTTGAGTATAATGTCTTTTATGTATAAATGTAGGCTCTTGGTACATTTTTGAGTGATTGATAGGATTAATCTTTGATACAAGAGCCGTAGCCTACCGGAGGCGTCCTGGACGCTGTCGCTCGCTAGGTATAAGTTTAGTTAGTCAGAGCGACATTCCTGGTTGTTTTGCTTTAATAAATTTTAGCTATTTAGCATTACATAGGATTTCCTTCGTGCTTAGTATTATTTTGGGGAAGTATTCGCCATTCTGGCCTACGCTAGGCCATGTAGCCTAGTCGTTTGGTCCTAGTGCTTCATGCATGATTTTGGTTTTTCCGAGTGTAATAAAAATTTTATTGAAGCTTTAGGCTATGTTTTATACATTTAAGACTGTGTGGAATATTTCCAAGATAGTATACGAGTGAGTTTCGGTGATTTAGGTAATCGATTCTCTTGGTGCCTAGGCTAAGTTGGTTATGGAGCCTTAGTATACTTTATCATACTCCCCGGTTGCTTTCTTTTCTTTGGAGAAGGTATGCAATCCCTTTCCCTCTGTTTAAGCCTTGGGCTTATCCCTAAGTGGTTTTTTCCTAATTTATTTTCGATAAAACTATACTGGGGTGTTACTGTACCTTCCTGTTCCAGTAGTATGGTTCAAAGAGGGACAGAACAACAGAGTTTTTTAGTCTGAGTCTGTGTTTGTCTGGCTTGGGGCAGAGTCTCCCTCGCTGGCCTGACACAGACAAAGGGGGCTTAGCCTCCTTAGGTCACTACCGAAGGTTTCTGTGGATATGATTCCTTCTTTTGTGATCTACCAGACTAGTCCTTGTTGCTGTTCTCGGGGGAGGATAAGTTTCTTTCCCTGGGAGTAGCAACACCTTCCTTGCTTTGGTGCTCTGGGAGCTGGCAAGTATTGCTGGCCTTCCCCCTTAGATCTCCCTTAGGGTAAGATAAGTTTCTTGGCTGCGGGTGATCCGTCACTAAAGCAAGGTTGGTAGGACCCTCTTGTCCCTTCCCCCTCTATCTCCGTAATGGCCTAGCCATTACAGTACTGTACGTCGTTCTACATCTGGACCTAGTATAGGTTAGGATGTGGAATTGACTCAGCCCCTTACCGGCCGGCAGAGCTGCCGGCCGGCAAGGGTCTTATATTTTTGAGTGCTGCCCGGACCTCCCTTGGTCCCTCATCCATGCCTGCCTGTAGAGCCAGACGGCATTGGTCAGGAAGCCTGAATTAGATTCTCCCCTTCCTTATATGCACTCTTTCGGATTGCCGGGCTTGGAGGTAGTGTACACTCTTATCCCGGCATCCATTCTATTTTTCTTCTAGTGCTGTACCCGACCCGGCTGCCGGCCTATGAGGCCGGCAGCCGGGCAGGTGTAGTCCTCTGGTTCTTTTGCTGAGGGCTGGCATCGGTCTTGTACCTTTGCCGGCCGGCTTATGTCAGCCCTTATCTGCCGGTCACCAAGAGTGTGGCCGGCAGCTGGGTACTACCTTGTGTAGTTGCAGGCCGATATTGGCTGTTGCCGGCCAGCAGTTGCTGCCGGCCGGCACATGCATTTGAACCAGAGTGCTGCCGCCTTATAGCTGTTAAGTAGTATACTTTAAAGCTAGTTATGGTGTGTGCCGGCCGGCACGTATCCCCCTATACTGTACTAGTATTCTTCAGTATAACATATACAGTAAGAAGAAAACTATGGTAAGGGTTTTGGTACAGCACTGTGTGTTCTAACACTTTTGTGTTTTCTTGCACATCCCTTTGCTGTTGCCCTACAGATAGGAAAGTGAGTTCTTTCCTGTCTATTATCCAGGATTTTAAAATCATTGCTTAGGTGTGAGCTTCACCTGTTTCCTCTGGAAACCTTGCATTGGTTACTCTAGAAGAGATTAACCATTTGATTTTATTATCTGGAAGGCTGCAACAATGGGTTGTGAGGGAAACACAAGTGTGTGTCTTTCCTTTATGAATTGTTATGCTATACTATGCATATCCAGTGATACATAGTTCACTTGATACTCATGGAAATTTCTTCTCTTTACAGGAGGACCCTCCGAAGTACGGAAATGTTTTCTGCAACGTCCGTAGCAAGTACCTCTGCGGACATGAGTTTTGTAGGAGACACGCAGCATGCGCTGTCTCCAAGGATGATCTCCAGTATTGGGACCCTCAGGTATATACTGTATGCACTAACCTGATTACTGAGGCTTTTGATTCCCCTAGGACGGCAGAATCAAGGGATATAGCAAGGGAGAAGCTTCGTACCTGGGTAAAGGGCTTCAAAAAGGACACCTCTGGCCCTTATCTTCCAAGTGAGAAGATGAGGGCGTATCTTTTTCCCAAGGCATCAGCTTATGCAGTGATCCCCCAACCTCAAGAGGAGATCCCCCAAGATCAGGTCCAGGTGGACGCTGAAGTCGCAGTCGCAATGCAAGACATCCAGTTAGATGACAGGATGTCTGACGTGGACGAGCGTTTGGAAGAAGACCTCCTGGCAGAAGGTCAGGGTGAACTTCAAGCACCGGACGTCGTAGAGGATGAGGTCGACGAGGTGTCGGCTACTCCGGTTCAGATTCCGGAGCCTATTCCCTCAACATCGGCCAGTCTCCCAGTAGAACTAGGACAGGCCCTCTCTTCGATTGTTGGAATGATTCAACAAATGCAGAAGGAGAATCAGGAGAAGGCGGCTGCTATGGAACTGCGGATGCAGTCCCTGGCAGAATCACATGGGCCCCGGAAAAGGCTCAATGTGAAAGACCTTCCCTTATGCTCAGATGCTAACCCATGGAGGTATGCTGAGCACATGCCGATGACGACTGAAAAGATCGTCATCTCGGATAAGCTGGGTTCAGTTCCCCTAGAGGAGGTGGAATTCTGGCCCAGCAAGGCATCATATCCGGACTGCTATGTCCGGCTGAGAAGAGAACCGGCTTCAAGGGAGGAGACAGAGCCGAAGGAGGTCATAATCATGGACCACGCTAAGGCTCAAGCCCTACTTTCATCCTCGATGAAGGAGAAGGGCTTCTCTAACTCGAAGGTAGCTGCATTGAGCAAGAAGCTCCCTTCCTTTTTGTCCTCTCCTGCTAGAGCCTTCCCCTTTTTACAGAAAGGGTTTGCGGCTGTCCTAAAGGCAGTCGAGGCAGGCAAGCCTTGCCCCTCCCTGGAGGAGTGTAAACCCTTGTCGCTGGCCCTGCCCATGGACCACAAAGACTGGAAGGATGTCCATCTGACGTTCTCAGTGGGAAAGTTAGAGGCTGATATTGCCGGACGGCAATTCGGCGAGGACCTCCCTAAGCTGTCCGACTTTCTTTTACGAAGAGAGTTCGAGACAAAAGAAAGACTGGCTGCCTCAATGTCTCATCAGACTACTCTTGAGACGATGGCAAGTGACCCCAAGGTCCATGAAATGTTCATGGTGGTGGCTAAGACTCACCTAGCCACAGTGACGAAGGACCTGTATGGCTTCGTCAAGGCAAGGAGAGCTTGTAGGGAGTTCGTGTTCTCCGGGGCTACGGTGAGGCACGAGCCAAGGAAGTTAATCTCCTCCAACATTTGGGGAAAAGACCTTTTCCCTACCGATGTGGTCAAAGAAGTTGTTGATAAGGCCGCCGTGGAGAATAGAAACCTTCTCCAGAAGTGGGGCCTGACTGTCAAAAGAAAGTCTTCCCCGGATGAGGGTCCTCAACCAAAGAGGAAGAATATGAGGACTAGGCTACCGTCTCGGCCAGCCAAGCCCTCTAGACAGCAACAGCAACTGCAATTGCCATTGCCTCCAGTGCCCCAGATGGTGGCACAAACCCCGACCACTTTTCAGTGGGTACCCCAGGCTGTGCCAGGTCAGTCCACCGCATTCACCCCAACGTTCAAAGGACAGTCTTCTTCCTTTCGAGCAAAGCCTAGAGGAGCAGCCAGAGGCTCGTCTAGGCGCCCCTCAAGGGGAAGGGGATTCAGAGGTGGTCGTGGTCAGGGAGGCAAGACCTCAGGACGGCAGTCCAAGGGAAATGTTACCGGTAGGAGGGAGACTGATGAAATTTTGGGATCGTTGGACCTTCGATCCCTGGGCCCAAAGCCTACTCAAGAATGGACTGGGCTGGAGCTGGTACAGCACTCCACCCCCGTGCCTTCTGTTTTTCCAACACTCCACCCCCGTTCTGGAGGAGTACGTTCAAGAACTGTTGGAGAAAAAGGTGATTCAAAAGGTGAAGTCCATCAAATTCCAAGGGAGGCTGTTTTGTGTTCCCAAGAAAGACTCGGAAAAGCTCAGAGTCATTCTGGACTTGTCGCCACTCAAAAAGTTCATAGTGAATTGCAAATTCAAAATGCTAACACTGCAACACATAAGGACCTTACTGCCCAAGAGGGCATACTCAGTCTCTATAGACTTATCAGACGCCTATTGGCACATTCCAATCAGCCGTCGACTCTCCCCCTACCTAGGGTTCAGGCTACAACGGAGACTGTACACCTTCAGAGCCATGCCATTCGGGCTAAACATAGCCCCAAGGATTTTCACGAAGCTTGCGAGCGCAGCTCTCAAACAGTTACGCCTAAAGGGAATTCAGGTAGTAGCCTACCTGGACGACTGGCTGGTGTGGGCAGCATCCGAGACCGAATGCTTGCAAGCTTCCAGTCAGGTGATCCAGTTCCTAGAGTACCTAGGCTTCAAGATCAACAGAAAAAAGTCTCGACTTTCTCCATCCCAAAAGTTCCAGTGGCTGGGAATCCACTGGGACCTTTTGTCACACAGTTTCTCCATCCCGACGAAGAAAAGGAAGGAGATAGCGGGCTCTGTCAAGAGACTTCTAGATTCCGAAAGGATATCAAGACGCGAACAGGAGAGGGTACTAGGCTCTCTCCAGTTTGCTTCAGTGACAGACCCAGTGCTAAGAGCACAGCTAAAGGATGCAACCGGAGTTTGGAGAAGGTATGTATCAAACGCGCGAAGAGATCTGAGAAGACCAGTGCCGCCTCGGCTACGTACTCTTTTCAGGCGTTGGTCCCAAGCCAGACATCTAAAGAAGTTGGTTCTTCTTCAGCCACCTCCCCCGTCGATGACGAGTCACTCAGACGCCTCAAAGGAGGGATGGGGAGGTCACTCTCATCGGAAAAAAGTCCAGGGGACTTGGTCCAAGCTATTCAGGACCTTTCACATTAACTTTCTAGAAGCTATGGCAGTGCTCCTTACCTTAAAGAAAGTCTCCCCGCGTCACTCGATCCACATAAGATTGGTGATGGACAGCGAGGTGGTTGTGAGATGCTTGAATCGACAAGGGTCGAGGTCACCACCTCTCAACCAGGTGATGTTAGCCATTTTCCGATTGGCGGAAAAGAAGAAGTGGTACCTGTCGGCAGTTCACCTTCAAGGAGTCCGCAACGTGACAGCGGACGCTCTATCCAGGTTCACACCGATAGAGTCGGAATGGTCCTTAGACGCAGGATCATTCTCCTTCATTCTGAATCAAGTCCCAGAACTGCAGATAGACCTCTTTGCGACGAAAGACAACAAGAAGTTGCCCCTGTACGTGTCCCCGTACGAGGACCCTTTAGCGGAAGCAGTGGACGCGATGTCCCTCGACTGGAACAGATGGTCCAGGATTTATCTGTTCCCCCCTCACAACCTTCTGTTGAGGGTCCTCAACAAACTGAGATCCTTCAAGGGGGTAGCGGCAATAGTGGCCCACAAGTGGCCGAACAGCATGTGGTTCCCCTTGGCGTTGGAACTACAGCTGAAGTTTGTGCCGCTACCACATCCAGTTCTGACCCAGCGAGTCCAGAAGTCGACTGTCTGCGCTTCATTACAGAAAACCCGGACCCTGCAGCTCATGATTTTCTCGCCCTTGCGGTGAGAAAGCGTTTCGGGATTTCGAAAGCCAGCATAGACTTTCTAGAGGAATATAAGTGCAAATCGACTAGAAGGCAATATGAGTCATCTTGGAGAAAATGGGTGGCCTTTGTAAAGGCAAAGAATCCGCAGGAGATATCAACAGACTTCTGCTTATCTTTCTTCATCCACCTCCATGGTCAAGGGTTGGCAGCTAACACGATTTCAGTGTGTAAATCTACTTTGATGAGACCCATTTTATTTGCCTTCCAGAACGACCTAGGTAACGAGATCTTTAAGAAAGTTCCGAAAGCCTGTGCTAGGCTCAGACCTTTAGCACCTCCAAAGCCCATCTCATGGTCTTTAGACAAAGTTCTTCTTTTTGCCTCCCTGTTGAGCAATGAAGAATGTGCGTTAAAGGATTTGACACAAAAAGTTATTTTCCTATTTGCACTCGCGTCCGGGGCCAGGGTTAGTGAGATCGTAGCCCTCTCGAGAGAGGCAGGTCGTGTTCAGTTCCTGGATGGGGGGGATCTGAACCTGTTTCTGGATCCTACGTTTCTCGCCAAGAAGGAGTTACCCACCAACAGGTGGGGTCCCTGGAGAATCTGCCCTCTGAAAGAAGATGCATCTCTATGTCCAGTAGAATGCCTAAAGGTCTATCTTCGTAGAACTTCAGACTTCAAGGGTGGTCAACTATTCAGGGGAGAAACATCAGGCTCAAATTTATCTCTGAATCAACTCAGAGCGAAAATCACATATTTTATTCGCAGAGCGGATCCTGACAGTACACCCGCAGGTCACGATCCGAGGAAAGTTGCCTCATCCCTAAATTTCTTTAATTGTATGGATTTTGAACATCTCCGTTCATACACGGGCTGGAAGTCTTCCAGAGTGTTCTTTCCCCACTATGCGAAGCAAGTAGAGGAACTAAAGAGATCTGTGGTAGCAGTGGGTCGTGTAGTTAACCCTACTGTTTAACTCTGCGAGGAACAGTGGTCTTAATTGGGACGATTAAGTCCAGGGTGAGTGTGTAGGTACATACTGTACTACAAACTGAAGGAGGGCACCGAGTGCCCACATAGACTGTTCCTTTTTCAAAGGTGAACCTAGCATAAGTACAGACATGTGTGCCGAGCGTCTCTAACGCTAATGTGATTGATTTGTAATACAGACTTTTATGACTTGATACCTCGGTATCTTAAAAAAGTGGGGTTTAATGTTTTTTCTTTCAGATAAACAAGTTCTGTTTACTATCATACTTATGCTTAAAGTTTTGGGTTATCCTCTTTATATATATATATATATATATATATATATATATATATATATATATATATATATATATATATATAATTGTTGTTAACCTGTCTATTTATTGTCTGTCAATAAACTTGTTCTTGAGAACCTTGCGTCTCTTTCACCTGTGTCAATTTATTGGTATAATTGAGCATTTATTCTATGTACCTTATCTGGGATAATTCTAATAGAATTGTTCTGTTATGCAAGCTATGTTGCATTGGTTTATGTAGTCCCCTAATGGGAGGACTCCGTCCCATAAAGGGACGAGGGCGGTTTTATTAGTTTCTTCCTATGCGGATATAAACCTTTGTCCAATACAAGTATTGTGCGGATTACTGGTCAATATCTATTGACGCAGTGGTTCTATACAAACTATGCTTTACTTCATATAGGGCGAGACCACTATATTAGCTTGCCTGGTATTCATACATAGGTATATGTACTCTTCGAGACTTTTCCAGAGTCTAGTAGGACTCTTCCCTGTAGGGGGCAGGAAGCTCTAACATAGTTTATAGTTAGTTGAAAAGATGTATAACGGTAACATCTTAGGTCTCTAGGTCTAGTCGACCGGGGAAAAATTACCTCCGGGGAGTACGGCACGTTCTGAGAATCCACAGATACAATAATGCTCTGGTACACTTCCATCAGGACGATATGGCTTGAGCCCAAAAAACGGATTTTGAGCGAAGCGAAAAATCTATTTTTGGGTGAGATGGCCATGTCGTCCTGATGGACCCGCCCTTGCCTTTCTAAGAAAGGGCTGTAGGACCCCTCCCTACATACAGTATCTGTAGCACCTCGTGTACGCTACAAGGAATACAGATGGCGCCAGGATTGGCGCCAGGCACGCATACGAATCGGAGGATAGGGAAGCCTTGGGAGCGGCTCCCCTTTTTCTTTCCCGAATTCGTATTTTGCCAATCGCCTCCTACGAGATGAAATCTCTGTCCAGGATGCAGATTGCCATGTGGCGTGTCAAGAATACGTCCTTTGATATGTCGCGATATCCCTTTCACGAGGGATACTCGCTCCAGGAGTTAGAATTCTGGTACCTTAAGGTAAATTCTCTGGGAATATCGCCGTAGTTGTAATATACCCTAGGAAGCTACCCTATAGGAACTTCCATCAGGACGACATGGCCATCTCACCCAAAAATAGATTTTTCGCTTCGCTCAAAATCCGTTATATATATATATATGTGTGTGTGTGTGTGTGTATGTATAAATGATTATACTATTCTCAGTGGCATCCAAAAATCAAAGACATTATTTCCGAACAAAGTGTGCTCCAGATAGTTTTTATATGTATATATGTGATTGAATATGTTTAACCGTATATTCCCTTTTTATATTTTATTATCTTTAAAGGATCTTTGAACTAATGAAACATTTTATTATTTTTTTATTACATAACGGTATAGCTTTTGAAATAATATTGAATTGTCCAATTACTTTATTATAATATAATCGGACTTCAGGTATATATGCATTGAAGGTCACCTGATATTTTATCAGATTCTGAAAGTTTCTCTGTTTTTAAGCTTTCGATATTTTAAGAAGCATAAGTTTGGGTAGATAAAGTTTAAATTTTTATTTCTTGCAGATTTTATCGCCTAATTTCATTTAATATCAACTTTGATATATTACTTTTTAGTATTGTTTGCATGTAATATATAACTCCCGGATTTATTTGGGCTACTTCTGTTAGAGTCCAATTTGCCTAATTGAGATGGCAAAAATCCTACTCTTTTAATAATGATAAACTAAAGAAACTACGGTCATATAGGGAACATTGACTATATGCGTGTTTGTATTATTATTATTATTATTATTATTATTATTATTATTATTAGCCAAGCTACAACCCTAGTTGGAAAAGCAAGATGCTATAAGCCCAATGGCTCCAACAGGGAAAAATAGCCCAGTGAGGAAAGGAAATAAGGAAATAAATAAATGATGAGAATAAATTAACAATATATCATTCTAATTCTATTTTATTTCTCTTCCTTTTGTTTATTTTAAAGTTTTTATAGTTTATATAGGAAATATTTATTTTAATTTTGTTACTTTTCGTCAATTTTTTTCCTTGATTCCTTTCCTCACTGGGCTATTTTCCCCGTTGGGGCCCTTGGGCTTATAGCATCCTGCTTTTCCATCTAGGGTTTCAGCTTAGCAAGTAATAATAATAATGATAATAACAATAATAATAATAATAATAATAATAATATACACTTATCATAGTTTGTGCATCGCTAATACCTTTTGGATGGAATGAATTTTGAATACCATATGTATGTGATGGTAATCTGTCATGTGTATTGATACACTCATATACAGGTAAATGAAATGTTGTTTCAACTGTGAGTGTTCAATGAGATTTTCATTCTGTTGTTAAGCTCCCCGAAATCCGCCCTTTGTTTGCGAAATCTAATGAAATGTTGACAATCCATGTTAGTTTCATACCTCGGAAATCTGACCCATGGAATATGCCGTATAAATGAAATTTAGATCGAGCTCTGTAAATTCGATAAAAAAAAAAAAAAACTGTTATTAGTTATTTTACGTTAGTGCCACTCGATATGAAGTATTTTGCCGCAAAATGTTTTGTATATTTGTTT
>NC_090751.1:44751001-44761001 GCF_036898095.1 Palaemon carinicauda
TCAAGCTTTGGTTTCGTTGGTAATTAAAACTGAGAAGCTTGTCACTGATATGCCATACTCTTTGAAGATATAATCTCAAGCAGACAGGCATGGTATGTTGAGTGATCTGTTCTAATTGCATTTGAGCGAAAGTGGCAGAACCTGTTGTTCTCTGGTTGAATGATGATTGCAAAAATGTTTATTTGGAGGAACAGGGGCTTATCATTTTTGGAATGGTAACAGATTACATTTGACTTTGAATAGCTCTGCTTGGCGAAGAGCTGTTGCTCAGAGTTTTTGGCTGATGTGTTTGTCTGTAAACAGAATCACGAGCAACTCAAATCTTCTTCATTCCTGTTTTCCTGAGGCTAAAACTAACTAGTTTATCTTTTAGGTCCTTGATATGAAAACGCACTTACTGGACATTGATGCTTATAATGATGAAGACCCAAATGGTATATTTTTAGCTCTCAGGTTGTTTGATTTTAAAGTTAGGAAGAAGAGGTTCTTTTTCACTCTGAAGAAATGACACTGTTACTTCATTGGGTAAATGGGTTTGTGAAAGCTCTAGCCTTGCTGATTACCGCCCAATTTCCCTATTTCCCATATCATATAAAGTTTTTTAACGTCTTTTGACAGAACCTCCAAATAGGTAGGCTGAAGGTAATCATCTTTTCCCTAACTTTGGAGTTTGGCTTTCGCATACACCTTGGAAATTGTAATGCCGTTCTTACGACCAGTGCTGTACAGAAATACCCTGTGGTGAGGAAGTAGGTATGATTGCCCTGAAATTTTATTTTAGTGCTGCCTTTGATCGTGTTAATGATGACGCCCATGTATTCAAACTTGAACAGATTTGAATATATGGGTCTCTTATTAAGAGCAATATTAAATTTTGAAGTAATAAATTGTAGAGAGTAGTTGTTGATGGATAACATAATGGCTATAGGAATACACTGTAATATCTGGTGTTCATTAGTGTAGTGCTATCGGTCCATTACATTTTATTATTATTATTATTATTATTACTAGCCAAGCTACAACCCTGGTTGGAAAAGAAAGATGCTATAAGCCCAAGGGCTCCAACAGGGAAAAATAGCCCAAAGAGGAAAGGAAATAAGGAAATAAATAAATGATGAGAATAGATTAACAATATATCATACTAAAAACAGTAACAGCGTCAAAACAGATTTGTCCTATATAAACTATTAACAACGTCAAAAACAGATATGTCATATATAAAACTATAAAAAGACTCATTTTCTTTATTCAACATTAGTTGCAGTTTTTTCTTAGGGTGTCCTACTTGGGTAGGCAATAGGAAATCTGCCTTCCATCAACTCTTGAAAGAATATTGTTTCTGAACCTTTATTCGATGCATCTATCATCATGAAGAAAGTTCAGTTGAAATCTGGCACCCGTAGATATAAGTCTACTGTAGGCTCCAGAGCCTTTAAATATGCGGCCCCGAGACTATATAATAAGCTCCCACGAAACATCGGCATGATTGAAGGCATTAAGGCTCTCAAGAGGAAACTGAAGACTTTCTTATTTCATCAGTCATAAATTTACAACAGCGACGATTTAACAGTAAATGAACAATACGCAATATGAAACGTTAAATACTCTGAACGAACAAGCTAAAACGACAGTGGAGGTCCTGGAGAGAGTGCGGTTCTCCTGCTGTATGGGACCGGAAAAGCAGCCGTCAAAGAAAAGTTAAAGTAAGTAGTAAGGTGCATTTCCTAAAGCCAGCTTCAACTCATTAAATGCTCACTGTTGGAGTTCCTCCTAATACGCTTCCCTGATATGTTCTTTCCTTACAAGATTGGTCAAAGGCACTGCAAGATCAACGTAATTGCTTTAAAACTTCCTTTAGTATCTCGTTAAAGTTACGAATGATATCTTTTGTGACTCTCCTTGCCGGTGATGCATCTTGCTCCTTCATCAATTTCTCTTTGTTGGTACCTTTATTATTACCTCTGACTTTTATGTCCTAAGTATTCAACTTTACTGTATCCAATGTAACACTTAAATGGTTGTATAGGTAATCCTCTCTCTCTCTCTCTCTCTCTCTCTCTCTCTCTCTCTCTGGCATAGACCCTTTTGTCCCTTGATGTGTTCTTTCCCCGATATTTCATGCGATGATACATCTTTTCAAAATTGTAAGTGTTCTTTGGTTTCAGTTAACATTTTTCTCTTCACTTGTGATTTTTACTGTAGACTTCATCAGTCTAAATTTCATCCTCTTGAATTGATGGTATCCACTTGATATAGTAAAAAGTATATTCTCCTTCGATGTCTCTTCCAATATCCCCTGTGCATGTTCACTGAGGTAGAAACTGTTTATATCAAATTTTAACCAACATAGCTTCTGGGTCTACCATTGGTTCAATACATAATTTAGTCACTGCATTAAGTCCATGATAATCGCATGGAACTTTTTTGATCCATCTTTTTTGTTGATCACTACTGGTCATCATCATAGCTTATCACGCCGAACAGCCAACTATTGAAGTAAGAGTTGTCCAAAATATGAGATAGTGGGTCTGATCGGAGAATATGTTTTTTACGGTCTGAGTATTTTTTCCACATTTGCGGGACTGGTTAGTTTAAGGCCACATTTAACTAAATTGTCGCCTGTTTTCGCCACTCCAGTTGTAGCTCTGTTAAGGCTGCACCAATCGTGTCTGGGAAGTAGTGTCCCATCAGCAATTTCTTCAGAGTACACAATTATATGGTCTGGTAACTCTTTGGGTTTGTTGGGTCTTTGTTCGGTTTCAGGAGGGTAGCTACTTTAATTTTTTGTTCCATTTTCTTGGTATTTTCTTTGTGCTTATTTATTAATTGAGAGACAACACCCACTATTGTGCTTTTGGGCCCAGGGGTTTCAGGAATTCATTTAGAATCTCGTCTATTCCTGCAGCCTTGTTTGACTTGAGCAATGTGATTTCTTTCTTCAGTTCATATAAAGTATCGTTTCCACCTGATAGAGCTGCCTTCATATCTGTTTGATGTCTCTTCCTGTTCTCGAATTATAGTTCATGGACAGTGGACCATGTTTTTTTTATTATTGTGAGTTATATTGAGGTTTTGTAGAGTGGCATGCCATCGTTGCCCACTCTCTTGGCTCAGTAGTGATAGAATATTTTCTCCCATTTTAATTCTGTCTGAGCTGAATGAGTCTTAATCGAATAATGAGGTGTAATTCTCATACAGCTCTTTAATTTGGTCACTCATCCTAGGAATATATTCCCTTATGTTGAGCTTATTTCCATACTAGTTTGAAAAATTTATTATAAGGACATGGTTAAGGTGGTATGATGTCAATATGTTGTTCAATCATTTCAGTAAAGGTTGTCCGTTTGTTTTCCCCAAGTTAAATCTTGGGAGATATATTGATTACCTGGGTCTTATTACTTGGTTGAATTCAATATGTACGGGGCGATATTGAGACCTTAGTATGGGCTCTAAAACCTATCAGGTAAGGAGATATTAGCCTGTGGAATTGATGAATGTATCCCCTCCATCTTCCACTGGTGAAAGTTGAGGGCTCCTTTGGGTCACATAAAAGTTCAAGGTTATTGCCCAGAGTCCATGAAATTACCCTGTCTCCATTTGCATCATCATTCTCATAACCCAATTTTTACTGTGGCTGTTAATATCCCAAATGATCAAACTCGTTTTCCTTTGAAGATTTAAGGTAGGGGGCCACTCAAATGGTTCATTGGGAGGTTTGTATACAGAGACAATGTTCAAGTGTTCTGTCTCCACCTTAAGGATTTCAGTTGGACCATTTTTAATTTTAGTAGTACTCATTATTAGTGACTTGACTTTTGACAAGATAGCACTTCCAAAAGTTAAGCTAGCAGTAGCAATAGCTAGGCATACTCTTGTATCAGTTGGTTGTTTGTTCATTCAGTGGGTTTCTTGTAAGGAAAGGATAATTGGCTGTAGCTCTGCCAGAATCTTTGCTTTAATGCTGCTAAAGCCTTCGATGTTGTGGCTGATTATCTTCATATTGTTAGTGGGCAGACCGAGGGTTTATCCTTTTACCATTCACCGTCTTACAATCGCTTTGGCTTTATTGGGCTGTATCTTCCTATTTTGCTGCTTTTTCAGAGCTTTGCAAATATTGACAGTTCGCTATGTTTCTTCTCCCTACCATGGCCGAAACTGTAGCCATCCTTCATCTTTATTTACCTGGTCCTTATCTAATTTATCTTATAAAATAGTGATGTTCAGGCCTCTTTCTTCCTCATATATAGTTATGACTGCTTCATTTACTTCCCTCTTAAAGTAGGTACTTACTATGTTTACAGCACTAACGGCTTTTGACTAACTCTAAACAGAAAACTATGGTTTTCTTGTCTTAGTGATGCGTATTGAGTCCTTGTGCTTCACATAAATATTTTTAGGTAGGTGCAAGATTCTTCAAGGTGATTCCTGAGCTCGAAAACATACTTGTAAGTTTTGTGTACTTAATCTTCAGTCTTCAGTTCACAATTCCTAGAGAATCAGAATGAGTGTTCTCACTGGTTTTTCATATAACAGTTTATCTGGTGAAATTAGGATACTTGACTTTGGCACTTCTTACTATGCAAATAATATTGTTGGTATATACCAATCCTAATAATTTTATCTCTCATGGGACATCTTAAACATGGATCTTATTACACTATTAATCGTTTTGCATAATCTGCTGCATCCGGGTTTTTAACTTCATGTGAACACTTGTTTGGGTCTCATTAGATGGCTTACCTCCTTCCTTTCAGATGTAAACCGGATTTTTCATTCACTGAGGATTTCCATGAGGAGTCCCACTCACCTAATGATTTTTGAGTAGTGCTTTTCAAGTCTTTACAGTTGCTATTTTCAGAAGTGTTAGCATCTTTGGTTACCTCTCTGCAAAATAAGAATACATATGGTTCCTCTACAACAATAGAGATATAGGCCTAATCATGTTAACTGCTACTCTCTTGAATGCCTCCTCTGTCAGTGGTATTTTCCCTGTTGTACTTTTCTGGAACAGCCCTCCGTTGCAATTTCTGGCAAATGTTGCAAGATTTGCAGAATCGGGTGGCATCTGCAACCACTCCTTGTTGTTAATTGGCCCACACTTTTCTTTGCTCCTAGAGAACCAGCAATGAATTCATAGGGTAACTCAACTTAGTTTTGATAGACTTCTCCCTTGTTACCTTGCAGGGAAGGTACCATATAGAATACCTTTGCCTAATTTTTGTCTGTAAGTTCCTTTACCAATCTTTGTATTCTATAAGATTTGATTCTTTCCCACTGCTTAATGAGACTGGGATCTTTATGCTGGGATTCTTTGGACCTACAAGCAGGATGCCTGAAGCTAATACCTGTAGCGTGAAGCTTTGTTTTTCTTGTCCGATTTTGGTTCTGGCCATAGCAGGTGCTATCTCAGTTCTACCTTTTCTTCTTGACCTGACCATACATCAACCTTGTTTGGCTTACAGCTTTCTTGATCCTTTCAGGCTCGGCTTTAACCATCTCCTCAGGATCCTTAATACATAACATTTCCAGGAATAAGATCATAAATAGGCACATTTAATGTAGTTCTCCTAACCTAACCATCAGTTAAGATATCTCTATAGCCTCAGTCCTAACAGGTTTGCAGTCTTGCCTTGTCCTGGGTTATAATCACAACATATCTTCCTAAATTCTTCTTTATTGTACTCATATTTCATCAAAATTGCTATCTTCAGGGTAACATAGTTCAAATCTCTCTAAAACCATAATACTTTAAACTTGGATATATTTACCTGTCAGTATTGGACTATGACAAATGACTCATTCATCATTAGGTCATCTTTTGCTCTACATTTCTCTTAGAGTGTCTAAAGGCATGTACCCATGTCATCATGCGCCTCATTGAACTTGGGACATTTTTGCTTAGTAGTAGCAACAGTGGTGGGAGTGCTGCATAGGGTTGTGTTAGCTTGTTGGAAACATCCCTGCCTTGCAGTCTTCTGGGCTGAGGATGGAGACCCACTCCAGATTGATAGTTTTTAGTACTGTTTTCTACCTCTCCATCGTTATGAGATAAGGATGTCAGGTTTAGCGGAGTCTATAGGTCTATTTGCAGAGTCGTCTTCTTTCCCACCGTTATCCCTAAATTAAGGGGTCTGTTGCCTGATTCTCCCTTTCCAATGCCTTCTATCAAAGGCATCCTCTTCCACCAAAACTCTTTTCTCCATATCACCCTTCATTTTATCTTGCCACCAATTCTCTGCCTCCCTCTTGATTTCCCCCCAACTGCTTCCTCCTAAGCCCTCCATACTTCCCCCCACCATCCATCCTCAACATCTGCTCACACCATCTCAGTCATGACACTCTTATCATCTCTGTAATCTTTACTACATCTGCCGTTCTTCTTGTTTCATCTTTTTTCCAATCTTTCAAGCAGTGATATTCCCATAATCCACCTCAACATTCTCATCTATTCTCTCAAGCTTTGCTTTCTCTTTTTGTCTTAAAGCCCAAGTTTCTGATCCATGCATCAACACTAGTCTTATTACTAGGCTATAAATCTTGACTTTTACCTTGATTAGCATTTTCTTATCACATACCACTCCTGCTACCTCCCTCCACTTTCCCCATGCTGCTTTTATCCTATTCTCAACTTCAGCCTCACATCCTACTTGCTGAATCATCACCAGCAATTGCTTAGTCTCCCTGGTCCCAGCTTGGGTGGAGAGGAGTCTTGGCCGCTGTCTTATGTTCACATGAGAGATGTGCCGAAACCACTTAGACCAATACCGATACCCAGTTTTTTCCATGGAGCGATACGATACCCAAATATTTTGACTAGTCCTTTACCATACCAATGCCAGAGAAATAACCGATAACGATATCAATACTAGCCGAGACTCCGATACTTCGGAAATTCTTTCTAATGATTACAATAACAGTACGATATTCATTTAATGACTGAAAGAGAAAAAGAGGACCTTTGAAGAATGGCTGCAGAGTAATAGTGTTGGAAATTTTGAAAGATATTGAGAGAAAAATGTGGGGGTAAAACATAAGGTAGCTGAGGCAGAGGGGGCCTGACTGGAGGTGGGTTCAGGGATAGGTTATTTCATATGGAAAGACTTAAGAAGTTTTGGAAAGAAGTAAAGAGAGGAAGGAGGGGTGGATCGAGAAGTAAAGAAACTGTGAAAGATGAAAATGTAAGGTTGTTGAAAGGAGAGGAGGCAAGGAAAAGGTGGGATGAATATTTTGAGAGGTTGTTGAATGTAGGATAATAGGAAGGCAGATGCAATTGCTTTTGCAGGCGTTGAGGTGCCAGTGATGAGAGATGAGAAGAAAGGGACTTTACAAGAGAGGAAGTGAGGTGAGCACTAGATGAAACAGGAGCAGGAAAAACACCTGGTATGGATAGCGTGAGGGCTGAGATGTTAAAGAAATGGGGTGTGAATGTACTTGAATGTTTGGTGAGATTGTTTAACATATGGTTTATGTTGTCAATGGTACCAGTGGATTGGGTGTGTGGTGTAATGTTATGCTATACAAAGGTAAGGGAGATGTGCGGGTGTTGTAATTCAAGGGGTATTAGTTTGTTGAGTGTAATTGGAAAAGTGTATGGTAGAAAGCTAATTGATATGATTAAGGATTAAACAGAAAATGCAACCTTAAAAGTACTGGGTTGTTTTAGAAGAGATATGGTGTTTATGGTAACTACCTGTTTAGTTATTTCAGTACATACTGTTATTTGAAAAAGAAAACTAACTACTTTACTGTAGGGAGTAAAGCATGTGTTAGAATAGGAAAAGAAGTGAGTGAATGGTTTCCAGTGAGAGTGGGACTGAGACAGGTATGTGTGATGTCATCATGGTTGTTCAATTTGTTTGTTGATCAAGCAGCGAGAGGTGAATGCTCGAGTGCTTTGTCGAGGATTGAAACTGATAGGTGAGAGTAATGATGAGTGGGAGGGGAATCAGTTACTGTTTGTGGATGATATGGTATTGATTGTTAGATTGGAGGAGAAGGTGAGTTGATTAGTGACAGTTTGAGATGGTGTGTGAGAGAATAAAGTTGAAGGTTATTGTGGGTAAGAGTAAGGTTTTGAGATGCGCAGAAAGGGAGGGCAGTGCTAGATTGAATGCCATGTTGAGTGGAGAGTTACTTAAGGAAGTAAATCACTTTAAGTACTTGGTTTTGTTGTTGCTGCAAGTGGTAGAGTGGAAGCAGATATATGTCAGAGAGTGAATTCTATTGAAGGACTTTGAAGGACTTTGCTTTGGATTTTGGGGTGAACCGTAGTCCCGACCGGCTACCTTGCCTGACATTGCTTAGACCCCGGTAGCGTATGTTTGTGTGTTGTTCCAGCTACCATTGCCCTCCCTCCCAGCAGCGAAGAGTCATGGCGTAGTTATGTTGACAGTTTGTGATGTGTAAGGTGTCTGTTATGTTTTTAGAAGGTGCTGGAATGGCTGTGTTTTTGTGTGTATTAGTCTGTAACACCCATTTGCTTTACGCAAACCTATCCCTCAATTATATACATAATCCTGAGGTGTCTACACGGATAGCAAAGTGGCCGCCTTTCTGACTAGTCGGGTGCGGAGTTGAATCCACGCCAAAGACTTCAATGAAGTCCGAGCTTGCTGCCCAAACCGACTCCATGTGAAAGAGTGAATGAAGGATGTAAAGTGTTAGGGTCAGGAAAGGGAGTGGTAAAGGATAGAAGGTTAGGAATGATTGCAAAGAAAGTTCTGTATAAGAGAGTGATTGTACCAACTGTGATGTAGGGATTGGAGTTGTGGGGAATGAGAGTGACAGAGGGACAGAAATTGTATGTGATCGAGATAAAGTGTCTGAGAAGTATATCTGGTTATCTCGATTAGATAGAGTTAAGAACGAAGTACTGAGGGTGAGAACTGCTGTAAGAAATGGATTAGCAGTTAGAGTGGTTATTAATGTGTTGAGATAGTTTTGCCATGCAGAGAGAATGGAAAATGGTCGTCTGCTAAAGATGATGATGAATGCAAGAGTTGATGGGAGATGTACAAGAGGAATGCCAAAGTTTGAGTGGATGGATGGAGTGAAGAAAGTACTAGGTGATAAGAGGATAGATGTGAGAGAGGCAAAAGAGTGTGCTAGAAATAGGAATGAATGGCGAGCCATTGTGACACAGTTCCGGTAGTTAGCTGTTTCCTCCGGTCGCCTTGCTAACCGCTAAGGTAGCAGCATTAAGGGATTCAGCATATGAGGCTTCAGTTGTAGCAGATAACGGCTGAGAGTGGGCTGTGGCACCGTAGCAGTACCAACCAAACTCGTCTGAATCCCTCGTCAGGCTGGGAGGAGCCAAGAGAAGTAAAGACCTCTTTTTTTTATTATGTCGGCTACCCCCCAAAATTAAGGGAAGTGCCATGGTAGATAGATGAAAGGGTTCCTAAGTGATACTGTCTAGAGGCAATATATTTTTGTAGGATCACGTAAAATCCCTTCTTAAAAATAAAACAAAGCTTATTTTAACACTGCACCAATTAACGAAGATATACAGTATAGCAGTTTTTTTATAGTAATATATCATCTTCCACTTCTTCTTCCTCTTCTTTGTCTGCATCTATTTCCACTTTTATGTGGAGTCGATGTTTCTGGCCTGCGTTCTCCATCTACCTCTGTCCCACATATCATCACCGGTTGATCCCTTTTTTCACAATTTCCTGTGGCCATATTGGTTTTAGCTAGCTACCTTAATATGCTATCTTCAACTAATCACTGAAAAAAAATCATGATAGTCTTGGGTGACAGTTGACCAGACTAAATAATAGGTATCGCTGGAATGCTGTCCTTAATAGTCTCGAATATATACATGTGTAAAGAAAATTTCATTGAACAAAATATAACAGCAAATAAATATATATTTTAAGATGTACAGTATATATATATATATATATATATATATATATATATATATATATATATATATATATATATATATATATATATATATACACAGTATATATATATATATATATATATATATATA
>NC_090751.1:44763501-44808501 GCF_036898095.1 Palaemon carinicauda
GTCCTCAGCCATGTAGGCCTGGGTGTTCCAACTCTTCTAGTGCCTTGTGGAGCCCAGCTGACCGCTTGGTTAACCAATCTCTCACGGGGAGTGAGAAGAGCATGTCCAAACCATCTCCATCTACCCCTCATCATGATATCATCCACATATAGCACTCGATTAATCTCTTATAGTTTCATTTCTAATCCTGACCTACCATTGAACTCCCAATATCCTTCTGAGGGCTTTGTTCTCAAATATACTAAATCTAGATTGTTTCGTTGTCATACCATGGCTCATGTCCATAGAGTAACAACGATCTCACTAAACTGATATATTTGATCCCAACTTTTACTTAACTTAGCCATTGTCTGATTTGCTTTGCTCAGTCTTTCACTAAACTGTAATTCTGAAGATACTTGTATTGATCATAGTTCTTAAATACTTAATGATTCTACCTTATTAATCCTTTCTCCTTCCAATGCTCTTCCATTGCATACTCCGTTCACACCATCTCTTTCTTCTATTTGTCTTCAGCCCAACCTTGTGTGATATTTCATGCAATCTGGTAAGCAAGCATTGCAGATCCTGTGGTGTTCTATTAACAAGGACATTATCATCAGCATACTCTGGGTCTGCTAAATTCCTATCACCAATCCAGTCCAATCCTTCTCCACCATCTCTGATTGTTCTATGCATTATAAAACCCATGAGGAGAATGGACAACATAGGTGACAACACATTCCCTTGGATTACTCCGCTGTCACTGGAAATTCATTTGATAAGACTCCATTAACATTAACTTTGCACTTGCTATGCTCATGAATAGACTTAATCAAATTTACATATTTGAGAGGACTTCCATGATAACGTTGGACTCTCCACAAAATTGGCCGGTGCACACTATCAAAGGCTTTTTCATAGTCCACAAACTCCATCAAAAGGGGATTTCTATATTCTTCGCATTGCTCTACATTTCTCAAAATGTAAATTTGGTCAGTACAATTTATACCTTTCCTAAATCCTACTTTTTTAACTCTCAGCTTTTTATCAGTTTTTCTCTCCAGTCCCTTTAGAATAAGCATACTATATATTTTCATAACACCTGTCATAAGTGTTATGCCTCTGTAATTATTGAAATCAGTCAGGTCTTCTTCTTTTTTCCTTTTTTTTTGAGATGGGGGTGGGGTGGGGTGGGGTGGGGCGGGTGGGGTGGGGTGGGGCGGGTGGGGTGGGGTGGGGGTTGGGCAACACTCCTAGCTCCCATTCATAGTTTTGCCTCTTCATGCCACATTTTACAAAATAATCTTGTAAGTAATCTGGGAGTCACTTCATTTTCAGCCAATATCATCTTGTCAGTTACTCCATCGTATCCGGGTGATTTCCCTCCATGGTGTTTTAAACACGCTGAATTCATTCAAGGGCCCATCAAGGTCTTCATCAGCTTCGAGTATATCAATCAAATTATTCTTTTCATATCTCCTATTCATAACCTCACTAAAGTGTTCCATACAACGTTATCTTTCTTCATCTTCTGTTGCTTTAACAGAGCCATCTCTCTTTTAGATGGGTATATGCTTTTTCTTCTTTGCCCCAATCGATATTTCATTTATAAATATGTGTAATTCTTACACCATAGCCACCCCCTGAATTCATAGCTTTGTCAGCCTCATCTGCTTCACTGTCTAAATAATCTCTCCAGTCATTCCTGACTTTTCTTTTGACTTCACTGTCAATACTGGAATACTTAGCATTGCCTACCTCGTAATTCTCATTACTTCCTCGAAAACTTTCAACAATCCATTTCTGTCTTTGTGTCATTTTTATAGTATCCCAAGTATCATTTGATATCACTGGCTTTCTCTTTATAACTGCGTGTCCCAAAACTTCACTACCAAATGACTGATATATGTTCTTAATATCATACCATTCTTCATTAATTGTCTGTACTTCGTCTCGTAAAGTTTCTAAGTTGAACTCTTCTTCCAAAACCTTAGTTATATCAAACCTAGGTATTCTATCTACCTTTCTGTTGGGTGCTTTCAGTTTTAATTTCAGTGTGGCAATGAGGAGCTGGTAATCACTACCAATATTGGCACTTCTATAGCTTCTTACATTTCTTAGAGTCCTCCTTCTCTCTTTATTAATGGGAATGTGATCTATCTGATTTTTATAAATGCCACATGGTGAAGTCCATGTATACTTGTGGATGCTCTTGTGTTGATAAAGAGTACCTTCAATGAAAAAAATTGTTTGCTAAACTGAAACTTATGAAATATGTTCCATTTTCATTTGCAACTTCGCCAAGACCATCATGAAATATGTTCCATTTTCATTTGCAACTTCGCCAAGACCATCAACAGCCATCACATTCTCTCTCCCTTGATTATTCCTTCCAATTTTAGCATTGGAGTCTCCAATCACAACTTTCATATCTCTCGGGGATTTCATCTGTTACCTCTGCAGTTTTTCATAATAGTCATCTTTTCTTTCTTCAGGGGAATCATTTGTTGAGGCATAGCAAACTATAATACTCATATTGCATTGCTTTCATTTGAACTTTGCTAGTAACAATCTACTATTTACAGCTCTACTCTCAGTTAATGTCTTTTCTGGTCTTGATGTCATCATCATTCCTACCCGTTCTCTTCCATCTTCATCTGATCTTTCTGAGTAGATATATATACATATATATATATATATATATATATATATATATATATATATATATATATATATATATATATATATATATATATATATATATATATATTAGTTTCCTTACTAATCCCCTTACAACACGTTTCACTTAGGGCCAAGATATCCAAACTTTATTTCATCAACTCGCTCTTCACTTGATGTAACTTCACAATCTGATTCATAGTTCTAACATTCCAATTACCTATTTTCAATTTTTCTTTCGAATTTATAGACTGGGAGATTCTTAGAACCCCACAACGCCCGGGACTTGGGGCCATTCCGTCATCACCTCGTTCCAGGAGTAACTAAATCCGTAGGGGATTCGTTGGCTATATACATCAAAGGATAGCCGGTTCCTTGTGATGCACAGCGCTTATCTAACTAAGGGAAGTAACCCTTACTGGTCCATGCTAGTTCTAGTAAGATCAACCACCAGGCATCAGGAGTGAAAGCCAAAAAGACAGTTTGTCCATCCCCTTAGACTTAATCTGTCTTCCTGCTGCCAGTGACTTCCTCAAGATTTAAGGGGGGGGGGGGGGGCATTTCCTCCACACTCAAAGATCTCATTACTCCACCAAGTTGCTCATCCGCTTTTACGAGTATAACCGTTGGCAAACATTATATATATATATATATATATATATATATATATATATATATATATATATATATATATATATATATATACATACACAGTATTAAGATTAGGATTATGAGCCACAACTACTCCACTGCAGAACATAGGCTTAAAATATGTCCTTCCAATCAGTTCAAGTTAAAGTCTGTATGGCAGCTTACACCCGTAAATTTTCTTCGTTCGTCAATCCATCGTATTCTTTTCCTTCCTCTGCTTCTGTTATTCTTCATGGCCGTCACATTTTATGTTACTCTCATTGTATGCCCTGCCCATGTCCATTTCTTATTCTTAAATGTTGTTAAAATATCATTTCTTCAGTTTGGTATCATAGCCACGTTGCTCTTTTTCAGCCTTTTAGTGTTATTCCCATCATTATTCTTTTTTATAGCTCGTTTGATTTGTAAGTAGCTTACGTTCTCAATGTTCAGTAAGGCTTCAAATTTTTGATACTCTAGCTAATGCTACTAAGACCCTCTGATTAAATACTTTTCTTTTTAGAGAAAGGGGCTTTTGGCTTTTCATACTCAGATTTATTTAGCAAAAGCACTCCATCCTTTGCTTATCCTTCTTTTGATTTCGGTCCCATTCCTCAGGAAACACTTAACGTCTGTCCTAAGTATGTGTTTTCATTACTGATTTTTAGCGGTTCGTTCATAAACCGTATTTGGTGTGTCTGCATTTTTATTAAGCATTATCTTAGTTTTACTCATTTTCATTTTGTCTTACAATTGTACTTTATTCACTAAACAGAACTATGTCATCTGCAAATTTACTATTATTAGGGTAGGCCTATTCCCCATTTATATAAATCTCTATATTTTCCCAATCTAAATTTTTAAAAACTTCTAGCCATGCTGTGAATAATTTAGGAGAGATGGGATCTCTCTGTCTAACTCCTTTCTCAATCTGAATTTTCTGACTATTATGATGTAGTTTTGGGATTGCTGTGATTCCTGTATGGATATCTCCAAGTGACTATTTAAGATTCATCTATTCCTTGTCTTTCAAGGGCTGTCATTACTGCTGAAGTTTTGACAGAATCAAAAGCTTATCTCATAGTCTATAAATGTCATGCATAATGATTGGTTAAACTCTGTTGATTCTTTCATTATCTATTTAATTACATGATATGGTCAGTAGTTGAATCACTGCTACTTCTAAATGTCTGTTCTCTTGGTTGATTATAGTCTAGTTTTTTGTGTTTTTTATTTTCAGGTCTATTATGGCTCCCTTTTTGTGAAATAGTATTATGATAAAGGTTTGCAAGCTGTAGTTATAAAGCATTCTTGCAATCATCTTTTCATCAGTTTGATCCTTCTTCCTTTCTTTAGTGGATCTTCAATTTGTGTGTGATTGTGTTAATATTTCTTACCTTTTTTATGACGTGCAATCGCTACCGTTAATTATAGGGGAAATTGTCAGTTAATTACCTCCGCCAGGAGGTTATGTTTTCGGTTCGGTTTGTTTGTTTGTTTGTTTGTTTGTTTGTTTGTTTCTCTGTTTGTCTGTCTGTCTGTGGACAACGTAGAGGCCACATTTCTACACGGAATCACTTCAAACTTGGCCAAGTAGTTCCCCAATGTGTATGGAAGAACTGATTAAATTTTGGTCAAGGTCACCCCAAGGTCAAGGTCACAGGGGTCACTGGTGTCACTATGACATAAGTGGCCATATCAAGAGACAGAAATAAAGCACTGACTTTTGCATAAGCCAACAGGGAAGTCCTAGTCCAGGCGCAACCCATGGGTGATGTTCAAATTTATAAAGGTCAAAGGTCAAGGTCATATTGGTGCATTATATCAATGTCATATTAAGTATCAGTGGCAAATGAACAAAGATCACTTGAAGGTCAAAAGTCAAGCAGGTCACTTGAAGGTCAAGGTCACGTGAAGGTCAAGGTCACGTGAAGGTCAAGGTCACCTGAAGGTCAAGGTCACGTGAAGGTCAAGTACATTTGAAGATCAAGGTCACTTGAAGCCAAGGTCATGTGAAGGTCAAGGTCACGTGAAGGTCAAGGTCACTTGAAGGTCACGTGAAGGTCAAGGTCATGTGAAGGTCGAAGTCACATCAATTCATGATTCTAGGACATATGGCGCTCTAGGTCACCTTGGCGGAGGTATGTCCTCTACGAGGACCATGTCCGCGTTCAGGACTTGCTCACTTGTTTTTTTCTGGTATGAATCAATTTTGGACGTTTGATTCTAAGGTTAATGTCTTGGATAGTTTTGCTAATTGTATTTTATCTCTTGGATTTTACCTTCATTTCTTATCTATGTGCGTGTGTGTGATGCATGCATATAAAAATCATATATATGTATATATATATATATATATATATATATATATATATATATATATATATGTGTGTGTGTGTGTGTGTGTGTGTGTGTGTGTATATATATATATATATATATATATATATATATATATATATATATATATATATATATATATATATATACATATATACTGTATATTGTATATACATACATATATATATTATATATATATATACATATGTATAAGTATATATATATATATATATATATATATATATATATATATATATATATATATATCGAAATTACTGCACTTTAGGAGTAACTTGCATCGAAAGGAAATTATAAATGATAAGTCATCGACTCTGACCATTATTCGAAGCTGCGCCTTTTTACGTTGGTATTTGGGTAATAGTCGGAAAATGCACTCAGTCATGAAAAGAGGGAAGAATTGCTTTCGACTATACTATTCATGTCCACATTCATGTTTTGCTTATTAAATAGTTCATTACTCAGCGTAAATCGCATATCTTTCAATACACATGTTACTAAGCCAATAAGTTGACACAAATTTCCCATTAGTTTATATTTTACTGTCTTTAGAATCAATTAATCCTAAATAATGGGGTCCTTGATACAAAAGGGTATTATGAATGGGAAATAAGCCTTTTCTGATAGGGAATCGGACCCGAGCCTTTTTGCGTCGGTACTTATTCAGTCATCCAGCTAATTAGAACAGAATTTAATTTGATTTTCTCGTGCAAAGTCCTTTTTTAATATAATAATTTGTTTTAGAATCAAAATCAATCCACACTCGCCCATGTATGTAAGGACAGAAAGTTAGATCATCTTATTGTTTGACATTTCTCATAGTTATTTGAATTACTAGTAGATTTTTATGTGGCCAAACGAAAATGGCGAAGAAATAAGAAATGCAGATTTAACAAATCGAAGAGCAAAAGTATCATATTGCACACAAGGTCACAACTGGAGTAATACTTCTAAAACAATATATAGTATTGATCCTTATGGTGGAGAGGTCGTCCGTTTCTCTGACCCCCTGCCCGTCTCTCATTGTGATTTAGCTACGTTTTCATCGCAATTCTGGTTACATAGTTGAAGAGATATTAGTTAAACCTGCCGAAAAAAGTAGACTTGGATGCTTCGATATGCCTGATGTGGGAGTAAATCCCTTGATGTGTCTTCTTCGTTTGTATGTTTGCCTTCGTATGTTTTCCTCACAATGTCCCTTACATGGTAGGTGTTTTATATAACCTTTAAAAGACGTTCATGAATGGCAGACGCAAGTTACAGTGACAATGCCCATGCTAGGAGGACAATGCCTTAGAGACTGTCCATATATTCATATGATAAGCGCCCAAGCCCCTCTCCACTCACGCTAGGACCAAGGAGGGCCAGGTAATGATTACTGATGACTCAGCAAGTAGACCTATAGGCTCCCCCAAAACCCCCATCCTTATCCCACAAGGATGGTGAGGTTGCACACTGCATGAAAGTATCGAGTTTTAAGAGGGACTCGAACCACAGTCTGGCAATCACCAGGCAGGGACGTTTCCAATAAGGCTCCACAACCCTTTGACCAGAACATATGAACAAACGAGATAGAAACCTGATATTTTCTCACGCTTTCAGAAGCTATTATATTTAGTGGCATTTTTAATAGGTATAGTTTTCGTAAAGGTCATTTTAGTTTCAAAATTAAATCTTATAGGATGAAACTCACAGAGAGAACATATATAATTATCCTTTTCAGGTTTTCATCAATTGTAATATTTTGTAGAGAAGTTGATCAAGACTTGTTAGATGTATGTATGTTGTTTCACCAATACTCAATAAATGCTTGTTCAGCTTCAGGAATGGCGATAAATTCGTCGGTATTTTAGATTAATTACTTTGAATGCATCACTTGAATGCATCATATACAGTAAAATGTAGTTAATTTCAAGACATAGCATAATGAAATATGTAAATCTGATTTCTAATTCTTCGTATAACCAATTACAGCTTCTAGTTATTGATATTTAACATTAGAATATCTGTAAATATGTATTAAATTCATTTGGAGAAGCTATTGAATTAAAAGTTGTCGCTATACACACACACACACACACACACACACACACACACACACACACATATATATATATATATATATATATATATATATATATATATATATATATATATATATATATATATATATATATATGTGTGTGTGTGTGTGTGTGTGTGTGTGTGTATACTGTATATATATGTATATGTATATATAATGTGTATATATACATACATACATTAGTACAAAAAGACCCTCATATAAGATAACCGTTAAGAATTAATTTCATTACCCAAATACACTGACATGTTTTTCATCTTTGAAAGCTGATGTCTTAATACGGAGATCGTGATCTCATATAGAGGAAATCATGGATCTTGACCCCATATGTATAAGAAACGTGCTGAAGGAGGTACTCTTGTCTTACTGAAATGTAAGAATCTTATGAGGTGATATTGTGAGGTTGGGATCTTAGAACTGTTTGATCATGTGTGAAGAGCGTTTAGCCAAGTTTCTTTTAATATCACTAGTACTCGAGGAAATAGTCACCTTAGATATTCCCCTCTGGGAGGTAATGCAAGGAAACTTATGTTATTTAAGGTTTTTATTTGTTTTTATTTTAATAAACCTTACGTTTGCTTAGACTTTAGAGTGATAATCCGTATGTGAGGGAATGTGTTCAAGGCTCATGAGCTATTACTTTTGAATTTTATGTATATCTATAATATATATTCTTTATCAGCAGTATTCACCATATTAGCATAAATTTTGTTAAGACAATTTTATATTTCATATTTAGGTATAAAAGTTGTAATTGTTAAGTTTACTTAGCAAATATAAATGGCAAATTGTTTTGCACCAGCCGTTGGAGAATCATGCCGCATGGAAATCTTCAATTAAATATTTTTCATGAATCGGCCAAACCTAGCATAATGCAGCAGTTTTGAGTACTCCATATTATGAGTAGTGTAAACTGTACTATCAAGATATGTTACTCTCACATTGCACTATAGAATTTTCATTTTATATACAATAATGATGTACCCGTTCATAGGACATAGTCATGGAAAATAATATTTAGAGAGATTATTTTCGAAAATATCCAATGACAGACTAATGCTTTATATCACGACGAATACTACTTTGAAGAAAGTCTTGACCAAAATGAAGAACATAGGCTATATATAAAATAATAAAGAAATACATTACTCTATAATTTAGATTATATTTCGTCAAAAGTATGTTTTTGGAAAGTTTTTTCGAGCAGTTCACGTCAGAAAATGTAATTATAGAAATGAATCTAAGATAATTGGTTATGAAGGTCATCCTTCCATTAGTAACTCAATTTTGCAGCGTTAGCTGAAACTTGCAATAACAAGTGAGTTATTGGCTTCGTTCTTTTCAAGTCTCAACTGTGTTGTCAGCTTTCAGAGTTATACGGAAGATCAAAGTATTTGTTTTTCTTGTGGTTATTTGGATTTATTGAGGAAAAAATAAAAACGTATTATTTCCATGATAGAAAATTTCTATTAATGGTATTGGTCCCTTCGGACTACTGTGTACTAAGGTTGATAGACACTTCTTAATTGTAGAATAACATTTTGTAATGTAAAGAAACCTCTTATAGATTACGTGGCTCATTCATCGCTTAAGGTGCTTTTGTTCATTTAATGGTTTACCGAAAGCAAAACGTCTGGCAATAACCAGTAGTCGTCTCCGATAATTTTCTTGGGCTTTCCAATGCAAGTTGTTTGCTTATATATGCAATTTTGGTAAGCATCTTTCTGTAATTTCATTATAAATTTTACCTTAAGTATTTTTATTCAACTGTATCCAAAGAAAATTTTTAGGCTGACAAGAATGTGTTAATTCTGGCAATTTAAGTTTCAAAATCTTTTTTATTTTTATCGACGGCTCCGTAAAGACTCGTGCAATTTTAATGATGTAACGCATCATATTTCCACTACGTTTGGCCATCTAATGATCATAATGTTTCTAACAAATTTTTGAAACTTCCTTAAATTTTCAAAATTTTTAGTATCAGACTTCCATCCGAGAAGTTATGTACTTAATCGTGTTATTACGCGAACTTATTTAATGGTGCCTCCTGGTTTCAGTATCACAGTGCCACAGTCTGCTGAATAATCGATTCACACTTATTTTTTTTCTTTCTTTCTTTGTTTCTTTTTTTTTTTATGTCGATAGAAACATAAACCTTTTTTACCATGGACTGTGTAATACTATTTTAAACATTTCCATGATTATTAACAAAGCAAACGTTTACTCTCCATTACAAAGATAATTGACAAAGCAGGCTGCTTTGTGTACGAAATATTAATAAAAATGAATTTTAGAAAATTATATGAAGAATTTTGTCTTTGATTGAATTTTATATGTGCGGATCTTGATTAACTAATAATAAATGATCTTATCATCAAGCTCTTCAATAGTTGACCAGACTAAGACGTTTTCAAGATAACTTCCCTTTGGAAACTGTTATTGTATAGTTACCTCAGCTGTGCATAGTAATAGATTATTACTGAGCAGTCTTGAAAGATGTATCCCTCTAAGTTTAATCATTAACAATAATCTCATTTTGGATAAAATGTATGTCAAATAAGCTATGTCGTAACGATTAATATCTGTCATTGTAATGCTCATTTTATTTTGATGTTTCTAAAAGATATTTATCTCACCTTTTAAGAAATCAGTATTACAGTCAGTTTGTGAACTGTTCCATATCTTCATCTATATTATTTTTCATATATGAATTCATGTCTTATAATTTCAATTACAAATGATTTTAACAATTTTTCATTTTATTCTTACTTATGCTGTTGGTAGTCTAGAACACATATCCGCCTTTATACAAACCATTTGGTGTCAGTTTGTCTGGCTATATGTGCTTACATCTCATGTATTAACCATCCATAACATATCTCTTTAATGATATATATCCATTAATCTATTATTTATTTACGATAACTGCGGCCATAGATATCACGTGAATGTAGTTTATTCAATATAATGACGACTAAACTAATGAATCAACTTGATTCATATGATTGCAAAGATAGCAATTATCATAAATAAATAACCAATTATTGGATAATTTTCATTAGAGAAATGATACGTTATGGATGGCTAATAGATGAGAAGTAGGCGCAATTAATTGGTAACTTGCACAACACATCAAGCCAGCCAATCCAACAACACTGTTGAATAAAACAGTTTCCCTATAAGTGGTATTTGTATTATTAATATTTATCCAGTAGTGGAAAAGGGGCTCTCAAACTAATACTTATGTATATGAGTATCATGCATACATACAGTACTATATATGTCCATGTGTAATATTTAAGTATATATATATATATATATATATATATATATATATATATATATATATATATATATATATATATATATATGTGTGTGTGTGTGTGTGTGTGCGTATGTGTGTGCGTGTGTTTGTGTGTGTGTGTAAGATCTATTGGCATTGCTTAGCTCCTCAACCGTTTTAAAAATTATTATTATTATTATTATTATTATTATTATTATTATTATTATTATTATTATTATTACTTGCTAAGCTACAACCCTAGTTGGAAAAGCAGAATGTAAAGGAAAAAACGCACGTACGCGCAGAAACACAAGAAGAAAACCTGGAGTGGAAGCTTGTTCGAGAGATAAAAGAGCCTAAACTTCCACAAGGGTTGGCCTACGTGTGCAAAGGATGTAATGAATGGAGTAGTGTTTGTCTTGTACTTTGACCGTAATGAATGGGGGTCGGACTATGGCGTAGAACTACCTAAAAGTTCTCAAAGATTGCTATGGGTTAGGAAATAGCCCACCTTCTACCAGTAATTTTGTAAACACACCACACATACTGGATACAGTTGCAATTTTCTAGAAGCTTGTAGCGTTATATATTAACTGGTGTATGTAATATTTGTATTGCTTATCTGTACTATATGAGATTGTGTGGTATTTTCTAAAGATGAAGTCACAAAACCATATTAAAAGCTTATACATCTGTTTTACTTATTTTTATTCTGATGATATATAAATATAAAATCTTATAAATCGTGTTTGTTCATTTATATTTGGGCTATATGCCAGCATAATAAATATATGTGAACACATACTCGCACACACACATTTCGGAAGCCAGCCTACCACTAAAACGATACAGATAACTAAAGTTCAAACTATAAGGATGGATAAAAAGCATAAATTGAGACCAATAACGATGTCAAATAAATAAATAACAGATAAAGTATAACAGTAATTTATATCAACATGAACAGCAAAATACGTTTTCACAAAGTATGAATTTCGAAGTTCAACTGACTTAACTACACATATAATTGGTAAGATAATTCCACATTTTGCTCTCAGCTAGAACAAGATTTAATGGCGTGTTATTGAAACTTACCAATGCGAAGGCAAGATTGTAATAATTGTGTGCATACGTAGTAGGCTACTACGTAGTATATGGTATACTCAGGGAAGATCTGAATGCAAAGATTGGTCAGTATCATGGAGAGTACCTTATAAGATGTAAATTACATCAAGATAATTGAACAACTGTGCTTGAGATTTAATAGAACCTAAGTTTTGTCCAGTTATTTAAATTTCTGACCACCAAACAAGGTAACAATATTCAAAACATCAAAAGATGAATTAAAACTCAAATTAACCCCCCCCCCCACTTAAGATTTTTTTTCTTATGTATGGTACCCACGTATCTTGCCAATGAGTAAATGACAGACTGGATATGTTATTCAAAAGTGAATATGCTATCAAGAAGGACGTATAGAATTCCAAATGAGCTTCACATCGCTGAAGAAACATTGTAAAAAAAAAAAATCTGGCTTGGTAGGATCCAATGCCTTAAACCTACTAGCAATCATGGTTTGAATTTCTTTAGGGTTCATCATTATCCCCTATAATTTTCACCATGCACTACTTTTAGCTGGATCTCCGGTAAAAGATTCATCAAACTTAAGCCTACAATACAGAATGTGGCGGAAATAAGTAAAGCATAGTTAGTCGTAACTTTGAAGGATATGCACGTAGACAGGTGAAAAGGATAATGAGAGAAGTGAAGTGAGACGAAAGTTACAGGTGAAAGTCAAAGCCTGACGTTAGGAGAGATATCGTCAACGGATTTTAGTGTCAGAAGTTTGCTTGCCTCCGAAGTGTAAACGTGTAATGCAATCAATAAAGCATGAAATAATCAATTCTTAATTAGTAAAGTGAAAACGCATAAATTTGCCTTTTTTAACCGTAATACTTGGTAATATTGGTTATTTCTAAGTTACTAATTCGAAAAAGTAAACATGCGTTTAAAGTTATTCGTTTTAACTTTATTATAGTATAATTTCTGATAAGCATTTTTCATGCGATATATTAAATTGCTTATTCCTGATCTTGACATTAATCTCTGTCACCGTCGTTCTAATAGTTCTTTGTGGACATTTCGTAAAATTTATCAAAATTCGGACCATCCTTAGTATTTATATCTAGCCAAACTGTATCATCTTGTACTTAGTACTAGGTATGCAGTTAATTCTAACAGTCTTGTCTTCTCCATTATAAGGCACAACACTTAACAGTTTAGAAGGACCATCCTGATGTCACAGTCATATCGTTGGAAATTTAAAGATCAAAGTTGCAGCATGTGTTTTTATGTTGAACAGATTGTCATAAGTCTCTCTTTATAGTTTATATATGGTAGGTCTATATCAACGTTGTTACTGTTACTGAAATATTTTATGATTTTTAATTCACTTCTCGTATACGGTATATTCATTTACTTAATTTCTTCCCTCACTGTGCTATTTTCTCTGTTGGAACCCAGAGCTTGTAACGTCTTTCTTTCCATTAAACTAATGTTGTAGCGCAGCTATTAGTGATAAAAACATGAGCATTCAGAGATATCTGACATCCCCTGAAGATTAATGGAGTTTCCCATGGCCTAAGATCTGTCTGTTATGGAAATTTCGTAAAAAATCTGTCAATTTGTTTTGACGTTATCTTTAAAATGGCGAAAAATGCAAATCTAGATCCAGATCCGGATCATCTCTAAAATGTAATGGGGTCGTCCTTGACCTAAGATCTATCTGGTGAAAATTTGGTCAAAATCCATCGAGTAGTTTTGATGTGATCCTGTCCACAGACAGCCGGACAGTAACAAAAATAAATAAATCTATAAACTGACTCGATTATGTAACATCTTTGACGGAGGTAATTATGTGATAATAATGATGTATAATATTTAGGTGTATATATGTTCTATGTGTATTATCAACATTGTTACGCACGATGAATGTTTTTAATGTTTATAATTCTTGTGTTTCCTCTTTCAGTGAAAAAAATATATTTTCTGAAAAAGAAGAACCTTTCAGTAAAACAGAATGCTTATTTTTTATTACTTTCCTCAAGAAAACTGAAAGGATGTTTTTTTTAATCTTGTACGCCTGCGTGTGTGTGTGGTGTCTTGTAAAGATGTATTTTAATAGGATATCCCAAGGGACGAATATAATTTGTTTATTGTCAAGGCACAAAACATTCCCAAAAATCGTGAAAGCATGTCAGTGTCGATTGAAGAATATTAGATTCGTGTGGAATAGAGGAAACAAATTGATAGGTTTTGGAGTTTACACACCAGTGCCATCCTTTAAGTAATATATTGCGTTAACAAAAGCTGTTATATTTGGGTATTCCGATCATTTTTACTGCATGTTTTAATTGAATTCAATGTATTTTACATGCTACGCATTCATCGACGTGTATCCAGTGAAGTTAATTGTTTTTGTCTTATTTTCAAATGGTTACTTTGTTCTTTTTGGTAATTGTTTACGTTAATGTAATTATTTGGATGATTTAATCAATCTTAAAAGTCAAATATATCAGTAATATAGATATGTTTACATTTAACTAAGGGAAGAAATTAGTTTCGAGTGATTTATGTTTAGAAAATGTCAAATGAAATGTATTTTTAATACGAACATAGTTATAAAAGGTAATTTAATTTTAATTTTATTTCAATAATAACAGACATCGTAAGATTTTAACTCTTCCATAAGTAGGTTTTAATAATTTAATGGTATATATAAATCAAAAGGCAAACGAAGAATGCCTTACCAAATGGAATCGTGTTCGGAAAAAAAAAAAAAAAACATATTTGACCCTTCCATATTGGTATTCGTAATGAATACGAGTTTTCTTCTTTTCCTTTATGGATTAATGAGTTTGGGGATAATGGCTTCGGAGATGAGCTCTTGGAGACGTAAAAACAGGTCCGGAATAGGTTTTATTTTGAAGATCCAAATAAGCTTTTAATATGCCTCTCTCTCTCTCTCTCTCTCTCTCTCTCTCTCTCTCTCTCTCTCTCTCGTTGTTCCTGTGTTTGGCCTTTTATTGTTTGCTTGTCTATTTGCCTGAAAGGTGTTTATTCTGTTTGTTTTATGTGTATATTTTAGTTCACTTACGCATAAATTAAAGTTCTCTTGTTGGATCTTGGTGCTTATGGAGGTGTAGACCCAAATGGTATTTTTCTTTTGTTTTTTATAAAGACTGCAGATTTCCTTACTCCAAAGTTATCTGTTATTTTGCGCAAATTAGCAAGAAAAGGAGCTTTTAGCACTTGCAGAATTGATAATTTTATTCCACTATATAAATGTTTGGTTTTCGTAAAGGCCTTGGAGCATGTGATGCCCTTTTTACAATCTCCTATGCTGTACAGAAATCCCTTAATTGTGGTCAGGAAGTTCGTATGATTAGCCTTGATTTTATTGCTGCCGTTGGGAGTGGGTGTGTCGTATCTTAGCATTATCATATAATTTTTAAGCAATGGATCGCAAGGAGTTGTTGTTCATTGGCCCCATAGTGAATATAAGAATGTGATATCTGGTGTTCCTCGGGGTAGTGTTCTTGGCCCATTACTTTGCGTACAATATACACGACATGTGGTTTGGCCTAGAAAACAAGTTCGTTGCATATGCAGATGATGCTACACTCTTTGCATCAATTCCATCTCCTGAATGTAGATCTGTGGCTACTGAATTCCTTAATAGAGATATAGCTAAAATTAGTACATGGTGCAAATTATGGGATATGAAGTTGAATGCTAACAAAACTCAAACTCTGTCTTCTTTAATTGCAAAAAAAAAATGGCCTATTTTGAGAAAGTCATAAGATTTTCGGTGATCAATATATTCTGAGTAAGTATTCTCTCATTCTACATATTTTGAGTATTCTCCAGTCTGGTCTTCGGCTACTGATTCGCATCTTAATTTATTGGACAGGAACTTACTGTTTATTACATTTCATTTTCCGTCGTTCCAATATTTCGTTATGCATGTTACATAAGATTTTTCATAATTCTGATCATCTTTTGCATTCAGATCTTCCGGGACAGTTTCATCCTGTTCATAATGCTAGGCATGCAGTTAATTCCAATAGTCAGGCCTTCTCCATCATGATGCTCAATACTACACAGTATTCTAGAAGTTTTATTCCAGCTATGAACAAGTTGTGGAATGATTTTCCTAATCTGGTAGTGACATCGATAGAACTTCAAAAGTTCAAACTTGCAGCAAGTGTTTTTATGTTGAACAGGCTAACATAAGTATTTTTGTAGTCTATTTATGAAATATCTCTTTTGATGTTAAAAGTTTTTGAAATATTTTATATTGTTTACTATTTCTCAGATCGTTTATTTATTTCCTTTCCTCACTGGGCAATTTTTCCCTGTTGTAGTCCTTGGGCTTATAGCATCTTGCTTTTCCAACTAGGGTTGTAGCTTAGCTAGTAATATATACTGTATATATATATATATATATATATATATATATCTGTGTGTGTGTGTGTGTGTGTATAAGTGTATTATATATGAATAATAATTATTATAAATTAAAGCAAAACTGGTTAGTTTAATTAGTTTCAGGTGTAGAAATGAGATTAATTCACGGCGTAAGCACAAGTTACACTAAAGGAAAGTTATCTTAATTTAGTCCAGTTTCGCTTGAGTTTTGAAGCCAGAAACCGTGAGAGGTAGTCAATATTTGACAAATTAAATTTGTTGGTAGCTTCGAAATTGAAGTTAAAATCTTAAACTTTCCCCGAAATATTGAGGCGTCAGCGAATAGCTGGTATTCATGTGGATGTTCAGAATTAAAGTCCAATAAGGTAGAGCAACTTACATGTTTTGACATTTTTTTTTTCCTTCGTAAAAATTCATATAAATATCCGCCCGTGAGTTCTAACGTAGTCAGCTTTGAATTAATATCTAAATATACCTTACCACCATTGAGGTTTCTTAGCTACAGCATTAACGCATGAGCAAAAAAAGCTATACAGTATGTAGCCTGTTAATACCGAATGATTGTGCATGTAAACCTTTGTATATTTTTGCAATTGCTTATAAGTATTTGTGCTTGTATTTACATATTTCTCTAAACAAAATGAAAACAGCCACGCGTAGTAATATAAGAAAAGGTTGAATGGTTTTGTCTCCTTATATAACGATAACGACAACCTGCCACTTGAATACAGGAAGCTCATTATGTCTCTGGAGAAGAGGGAATGATCAAAATGATTGATATAGGGCATAGTCTCCTACACTAGAGGAGTATCACATATACATACACACGCCCGAGTGCTCTCTCTCTCTCTCTCTCTCTCTCTCTCTCTCTCTCTCTCTCTCTCGCTCCGTAGCTCGGTGAAGGGGAGAATTGTTGCTTTTTATTATTATTATTATTACTTGCTAAGCTACAACCCTAGTTGGAAAAGCAGGATGCTATAAGCTAAGGGGCTCCAACAGGGAAAATAGCTCAGTGAGGAAAGGAAACAAGAAAAATAAAATATTTTAAGAACAGTAACAATATTAAAGTAAATATTTCCTGTATAAACTGTAAAAACTTGAACAAAACAAAAGGAAGAGAAATAAGACAAAATAGTGTGTCCGAGTCTACCCTCAAACAAGAGAACTCTAGCCCAAAACAGTGGAAGACCATGGTACAGAGGCTATGGCACTACCCTAGACTAGAGAACAATGGTTTAATTTTGGAGTGCCCTTCTCCTACAAGAGCTGCTTACCATAGCTAAAGAGTTTTCTACCCTTACCAAGAGGAAAGTAGCCACTGGACAATTAACAGTGCAGTAGTTAACCCCTTTGGAGAAGAAAAATATTTTTGGTAATCTCAATGTTGCCAGATGTATGTGGACGGAAGAGTATGTGTAAGTATAGGCCAGACTATTCGTTGTATATGTAGGCAAAGGGAAAAGGAACCGTAACCAGAGAGAAGGATCCAATGTAGTACTGTCTGGCCAGTCAAAAGGACTCCATAACTCTCTAGCGGTAGTATCTCAACGGCTGGCTGGTGCCCTGGCCTACCTACTACCTATTATTGCTTGAGAAATAATAAACGCCTGTTGTCATACCTGCAGATGGGTACCTGCGTCGTCTGGGAGTCGAAGAAATGTTTTAGGGCCGCCAGTCTCATCCCATGAAGACTAGAACTGGCAGCCGAACTCCTGTTATTGTTATAATCTTGAGGAAATTCGTATATATATATATATATATATATATATATATATATTTCGTGTATAATGAAATCCCTATATTGAGTATTATGGGCGCTTGCGTTTGTTTATTGTAATAATTGACCACGAGAAAGTTTGGTTGTAAGTGTTATCAGTTTAGATGCTGATAAATGATAAGAGTAAGAACGAAAAATTTGTGTGTAAATGTTCGGTTTTAAGGGTCAGATCTTAGCATAAAACCACGAAGAGTTATAAGTGATACTTAATAAGTATAAAGTTATGATATTGAGGGCGAATGTTGGGATATTTATATTTCATTAATTCCTTTAAGTATTATACAGCATTTAATAATCTATTTGCATTTGTAAAGGCATTGCTTAAAATAAAACGGTTCTTTGAATGAATCTTTTTTTAGCAATCTGTATTTAATTTTTTTCTTGTGTATTGATATGTTATTCGTTATTCATGTGAACCCTCGATGAAGTAATTCATTCATCAATTTATATAAAGAGAAGACGAGTCCATTTTTCCCAGGGCTATTGATGCTGCCATGATTGAAGATTATTTTTATTTCATAGCAAAACGCTCGTTGTTCTAATGACGGTAATGAAATATAGAAATTGTTTCGCTTCAGAGTTTAAATTGACGACAGTTGGTACCCCGTCAATCGTTCGTGTTTTCTTAAGCAAATCTATTTGATGTTTTGTCATTACTTTTTTAATACAAAGTTTTTTTTTTCATATCCTCTTTGCTTTTTTGTTTGGGGGTTTGAGTTTTTTATTGGAATATAAATCTTTTCTACGGTTTTCTTTCATTCAATCGTTACCCTGTTCTATGCCGGATGGTAAGATTAAAAGTGCATATTTGCAGGTGCTTCTGATGAGGCTATCATTTATAGTTTGCTTACTTTCTTGAAGGTTGGTTTGATTAAAAAAATCTTATTAGATATACTAACTTAGTCATTGCCTTTATGATATCATTTTGGAATATGTGATGAAAAGAGATTTGTGTCATATTCAGATTTTATGAGAATTTCACATAGATGGAAATGTGATTGATTAACATTTTCTTACCGAAACTAATTCCTACACGGACACTGCTAAATTTATGTATTTGACATGTCTTCTTCTTAGTGTGAAACGTAAACTAGTCGCTCGTAATGAGTTATTTTTGGTCTACATATAATTATCAATTTGTTTTATATATTTTCAATTGTTGTCACATTCATACTTTCATTAATGAATCAAGAATGAACCCATTTAGTAGAAGTCTTCCACATTAACTAGATTCTACCTGAGCAAAAAAGGTTCACCAGCCATGCGTTCAACTCCCTGTTACTGTTTTAAAAGATTCTGTTAATTCACTTGTTCTTAGCTTTCATCTGTATGTGGTTAATCCTATCTAAGCATCATGTGTTATATTTATTGAGATATCCCATTTTTTTCCCTTTCTACTGTTGTGGGGGTTTGGGTGCTTGTGCGTATACTCGCGTTTTAATGCCTGTATGTATTTACACCAAAGAATCGTATATTTAACCTTCTTATGAATAAGATGTTATGTTAATTCTGAATGTGTTAAATTTCATATTTCTAAACAATTGATTGCATATGTAAGTTCCGTCCCCATTATAGACATCCCAATAAGCAGATTAACTACTGGGTACACAATTCATTGCGTAGGTTAAGAGCCACGATGGGTTTTAATGGAATACGGCTAAATAGTTCATGCTTGCACGGAAATCGACCCATTGCTAATACCTTTTGATACAAACGTCCAAGCTATGTTTAATCTGCACACACACACACACACACACATGCACATATATATATATATATATATATATATATATATATATATATATATATACATATATATATGTGTGTGTGTACATATATAGATATATATATGTGTGTGTATATATATATATATAGAGAGAGAGAGAGAGAGAGAGAGAGAGAGAGAGAGAGAGAGAGAGAGAGAGAGAGAGAGAGAGAGAGAGAGACGTATTAAATTTTCCAAGAAAAAATTCTAAAAGTTCGCAGTTTAAAAAGAAGGTAGAGTCAGGGCCTAATTCATGCCTTGATGGTTTCTTAATTCTAATAACCCCTCGCAAAATACTTTTGCAGCTTCAACGTAATTTCATAAACCTAGGCGGAAGCCTTACCTGCAGCACATTTTGCCCTTACGTCTAGGTTACATCCTCATAAGGTTTTTAGGTGTGTGCTTCCTAGGTTTTGATGTCCTCTTTGTAACATCTGACACACTGTCTTCTAGAATATTTGTAGTCCTTCCACCCCAAGTCACTTGCAAAGTGCTACAGGTTTATTGTCATTTCCTCTTTTTATAACTTAATATTTTCGACGTAGTGTGGTCGAGTTTATGTCTATTTTTTATTTTTCCAGCTCTTTTATATTTCAATTGCGGAATAAGTCAATCACAAAATAACGGGCATACTAACCACTCCAGTGAGGAAAGCAAATAAGGAAACGGATAGAATAGTGTGCCTGAGTGCACCGTCAAGCAACAGAACTCCAACCCAAGACAGTGGAAGACTATGGTACGAAGGCTATGGCCCTACCCAAGATTAAAAAACAATGATTTGATTTTGGAGTGTCCTCTTAGAAGAGCTGCTTACTATATCTAGATAGCCTCGTCTACGCTTACCAAGTAGAAAGTAACCACTGAAAAATTCTATTGCAGTTGTTAACACTTTGAGTGAAAAAGAATTTTTCGGTTATCCTTGTTTTTTTAGGTGTATGAGGAAGGAGAAGAATGTGTATAAAATAGGGCTGACTATTCGGTGTACGTGTAAGCAAAGTGTAAATGATCCGTAACGAGAGAGGGATCCAATATAGTACTATCTGGCCAGTCAAGACCCAATAACGCTCTAGCGGTAGTATCTCAACGGGTGGCTGGTGCCTTGACAAACCTACTGCCTACTACTTGTATTCGAGTGTCTATGAGCCTCATCTCGTTAGTACGATACCAAACGGAGCAAAACAGTGAAATAGGGCATAGCAATAAAAATTGTCACAAAAGACTTATAAAAAAAAACTTTGATGGTTACACACACACATATTCGTATCTGTAATACCCATTTTTATTTACTTACAGTAATCAATTCCCTCAACAGGGGTAGCTTCCAAAGAAAAGCAAGACATCAATTGTTCGATATTCATATATGCAAGTTTGCCAAGGGAGATAAACATTCATTTGTCATGATCTGCATCGTACTTCAATATTCAACAAAGTGGGAACTGTAATTTCATTATGACAAATGTTTGCTTGTAATTTTATTTACCTAAAGTATGCACGCTTTCTGTTGAATTTGTGGCTCTCGGTATAGAATTAAGTTGTAGTTTCTGCCATGTTGGGCAACAAAGAGTTTTTGCTATTTCCAAAAGAACCCAAAGTTTTTAGTGCTTTTATGTAAATTGTTTGTGTTGTATTTTTTTCCTTTGTTCTTTGCTCTTTTCCCTTGACGTGGTAGCCAATTGTAAACGTCCCTGCCTGGTGATCTGTTGGATGGGGGTTCGAGACCTTCTTAAGTTCGATTGTTTCCTGTAGGTTCAGCAACCTCACCATGTTTGTGAGCTAAGGTTGTGGGTTTTGGGGTAGCTTATAGTTCTACCTGCTGAGTCATCAACAGTCATTGTCTTGCCCTTCTTGGTCCAAGCTTGATGGAGAGGGGTATTGGGCGCTGATCATGTGTACATGTGGTCAGCCTCTACGATATTGTCATAGTTCCATTCGTGTGCCAATCATGAGTGACCTTTAACCCTTTAAACGTGGAGGAGGTGTATTTGTATGGGTTCAATGACCTCCATTCGCCTGAAAAGTTAGCCTGTTGAGTAGCTCTATTCATTATTAATCGAATAATCAATTTATTATTATTAGTAGTAGTAGTAGTAACGTCCCCTAAAACTAACAAATAACTGGCAAGTGTTCTTTTTCCTGATAAATTCGATTTTATCGCACAGCATATGTGGAGCGAAAGTGAATATTATTGCGTGGACGACACTAAAACATTATGAATATTGTTCTATTTTGGTCAAAAGCAAGGGAAATTTATTTCATTTTTTTTTCATATTTTTCATGGCAGTGTCCAACCGCTGCACGTAAATATATCATTTGATATGTTTGGCAGATTTTCTGGGAAGTTGAAAATTTATTGCAGAATACTTGGGAGAAATAGAGAGTAAAAAGCGTCATTTCTTTTTACTTTTCTTCGGTTATTCATTAGGGAAAATTATACTGGGGAGATTTTGCGCAGGGCATTTTCCCATAATTTTTCACTAAAGTTTTCTTTTGTTGTTTAATGGGGTTAAATGCAACGTCGTTGTAGTTCTTTAATTAACTAGCCCAGGGCGTAATTGGGTTTGGCAAGGGTTGGAGGTAGGGATGACACGGGAAAAAAAAAGGAAAAAAAAAAGTTGGACCTCTTGAAAAAAGGTAGTCCGGAAAAGCGTGCAGGCCACGTCTCGTCTTGAAAAGGAAGTACAATGGGTCACTTCATGGAGCAGTGTATTTAGGCACACAGTCATGATGAATAGGAAATAGAATGTCGTGAGGGCTTTTAATTCCCTTCACGGGGGATGTTTTAGGTTGTAGTGTTGCTTACGAATTATACAAAAAGAAAAGATATCTTATTACACCCTCATAAAACTCACGAGCAAATGCATTCGGAAACCTAATTAATTTTAGCATTATTGCATATGTTTTTTTAATGATATTAGACAATTAACTTATCTCTTCCGCAGGTCTTAAGCAAAAATGAGTAATCACTAGTGCTGAAGATTTCTCAAAAGTTGGGGAAGATAAAAATGAGGTATAGTTTACACAATGTTTCCCCGTCCAGATAACATTGAAGTTTACACAAAGATGGTGCCAGAGCCATAATTTCATATTTTGGACGCAATTGATGTGTGGAAATCAGCGCCAAAGTTACTTATTTGTCGGGGGTATGACGCTCCTCCCTTATCTTCCTGTTGCTGCTTATTTATCTTACGGATGGCACATGTAAACACATGAGTCAGGTGCCTCACATGCCCCCCCCCCCCCCTCCTACCTGCTTGGTCGTCAGTATGGGTGAATAACTTCTCAGGTGGGGTTGGAGGATCCCCGGGAAAGGTAAGAGGGGTTATGTTATGGCAGAGTAGTGCCAGTGGTGGGTGGAGGGTCTCACCTGAAAGAAGGAGGAGAGAGAGAGAGAGAGAGAGAGAGAGAGAGAGAGAGAGAGAGAGAGAGAGAGAGAGAGAGAGAGAGAGAGCATGAAATGGAGGGAGACAAATTTAACTCTTTCTACGTTCACTCAATCTTCAGCATCCATGACCTTTGGCATTTCCTTTGGATTCCTTCATTCCGACTGATCGACAATTGCCGTGGATTGCCCAATTTCTTGGCCATCACGTACAATCTCTTACGAATTGTGTGTGCGAAAAGTTAAGATCGTAATGTTGAAAAGAATTAGAATATGAATGTCGAAATGGGAATGGGGAGCCAAGGGCAGAGATCGAGGTGGCAGGACATGGGAGGACGTGGAGGCAGAGTGGTTGTGAGGAGGTGGAGGAGGAGGAGGAGGTGGAGTGGGAGGAGGAAGAGGAGGGAGGAAAAGCATAGTTCAGAGTTAGGTGACAGTGAGTTCCCTGTTGACAGGCTGGTTGCCGCGGCCCGGCTTAGTAAAAGTGCTGTTAATGCCTTTGGATTAAGGCTGTGTTTCATCCTTAAGTGATTTGTCAATTCATTGGAAGAAGCCAGTGTCTTCCAGGCTTGTGTACTTGATAAATGCGGCTTCGCGAGAGAATAATAAGTGTTATTTTCTGTCGCCACCTGGATAGTGTTATAATCTGACGTCGTAAACCGGAAGGGAGATTTATTAACCCCCTCCCCCACCCCATTACCCCATTAAATGAACCGTCATTAAACCTGTTGCTTTACCGTTTGCCATTCTGGAATCTCGTGTGTTTACGTGTGGAGAAGATGTCGCGATCGAAAAAAAAAAATGGCATCAATTTACGTGATGCTGAGATTAACGTGTTTCTTTTGTGATATGTACAGTACTGTATATGTATTTAGTTCTTATTGCTGAATTTTGTTGACGCTCATGCAACATATTTGTGTATTAGAACATATTGACGTATTTGAAATCTCTCTCTCTCTCTCTCTCTCTCTCTCTCTCTCTCTCTCTCTCTCTCTCTCTGTATATATATGTATGTATATATATATATATATATATATATATATATATATATATATATATATATATATATATATATATATATATATATATATATATATATATATATAAAATAAAACATAATTGCTTGTGATTATTTGGGTAAATGTCTTGGAGTAGACATACAACATCTATAATAATGATGTGATGTGGATTTTTGCATTTGTAATTGAACTAGATCATATGCGTTTGTTTATACTTCTGGATCATATGATATTACATTATATCAAAACAACGTGAAAAATAATACTTTTGTTGCAACAAACTTACCTATCTTAGTAATGAGTAAACCAATTGAAGGAAGGCATAAATCACTTTTTGTTTAACCAAATGTTTAATGATTATCATCTCATGATATTCAAAGAAGTAGTAAACTGTATATAAGAGTTTCACTTCAGATAGATCTTCAGTGATAACGCCTTCGAGGAGAGTATATTGATATCAGTTTGCCAAAAATATTCAAATTACATGAAATAATTCGTATGGAGTAATATAATTTTATTTTGCAACCTTATGTGGTTTATTTATTCACTTGAACAATTATAAAAACATGTGCTTTCGCCAATCAATGTAGCATAAAAAATCCTCTTCCATTTCCATGCATTTCTTGAGATTTAAAAGGATTTATAAATGCGTGTGTATGCATTTATGTATGTATTTCTTTTAATCTTAATTGTCAATGGCGTTTGATTATATACAACATATTTTTGGTCAATGAGTATTTGTGTGGGTGACATATGAATGAATGACAGAGAATTAGATTACACTAATATGAAATGGAACCAGTGACACGACCTTGTTTGTTAAGCGGAATCTCATTATGTTTATTGATATAAACTTCAGTCATGACCTGGGTAATTTTTTCATCCGCACCATGCGCTTTTCCCCTCCGTCCGTCTCATGGTTTCTCCTGACCTTAAAAACGAGAGAATGATGTTCACGGATGGCATGGTGCTCAACTTATTTCATGATGCCTTACGGCTGTTAGCATAGCAGATCTCTCCTGGAAGTTGCTGGTGACTTCATTTTGCATTTATATTTCTCGACTTCCCCCGACCTTAAACCATCTCTGTGACATGTCTTGATGATATTTAGTAATTCTATGTAGCCGACTCCTTTAAAGACCCATTGGTGTTATATAATTCTTAAAGTTCTTCTTATGAATTTATTTGAGAATTATGCTGATTCGTTCAATTTAGTATGGGGCATCTTTGTCTGAAGATATGTTGGTGTAGAAGCAGGGCATACTTATTTTTAAAAGCATGAGAGGTGACCTGAAAAATGGTGCCTGTCGTTATCTTTCTAAAATATTATTGATTGTTTGTCTTTACAAGTACATGCAGTGCCGACTCTCATGTACATTACATCTAAGGATCACTTGAGGGAATATGCCAATCTATCAATTCGCCTTTAGCATCTGGACCTGAGAAAGACTGTCAGTCCTGGGTGGTTAATATTAGTGTTGTAATAGCATCGGCTCTTACTTAGAATAGGTTTGAATAACCACTCGAATTATTATCACTATTGGTTATCCTAAAATGAAATTAAAACATTGAACATTACAATTCCTTTAACATTTGCGTAAACGTGTTATTTTTTGAGTGGGGATACTTTAACGTACTAGTCAGAGCTACATATATTAGGTTGGTTTTCTGTAACCTATGAAACGAAAATCTCCCACCATCACCAATCCACACTTGCCTGTTAGGTGATGAAAACTGGCCAAACTTAAAACATGAATTTACATACCTCAGGGAATTTTTTTTTCTTATTGTTATTTTATGTTCAGAAAGAACCGCTTATATACATAATATAAACCATGAATATCCGAAAATAGCTGTTTTTTTTTTTTTTATTATGAAAACCACCTAATCTTCATTTGGGAGTGGTGTTTTCTTTCTCTCCATGTACCCCTTTGGGAAACGAGTAAGAACTGGAGAGGGAAGAAATGTAGCTCAACTCTTGAAATGTAATGTTTACCTTCAGCAGATTGGCTAATGCTTAAGAGGCACATGCCCCGTAGGGGGCTTCCCCTACCAGTCCACCCAGCAGAAGTAAGGACCGAGTAGATTGACGACGATGATATCTCAGTTCGTGATGCGGAGATCAATGCTGCAATGATATCAAGAGAGTTATTTTTGGAGGCAGGGAGAGACAAGTTTAATATTCCCAAGGAGAGTAAAAGATCTTCAATCTATTAGACAAAATGTGGCTCTTGATATTTTTTCTTTATCATAATTAGTTCCAACTTATTAGAATCTGAATGTTTTTGTTTGCAGGAATATGATTGTTAGTAGATTATTATTTGAAGTCTTCCTTTGTTGAATTATACCTCCAACCATAATCATTTGCATTAATCTTCAATTTTCTATTATTTTTATAATATATTGACAGTATATTTTAATTTACGAGGAGTAACATGAAGTAATTCTTTACTAGATAAAAAGTAATTTATCTATCAGAATTACCAGAACATGATACAAAGGCTTTGCTCTGAATATTATGTTCTTCATGGCCCTATGTCATATAGAGGATAATTATTATTTAAATCCGCATTTTTATCTTTGTACTCAAGATTTATAAAGTAAAATATGAGTCACATTATGCTTTAATGCTGGAGGATACGTTGTCTACAACTCTATTAAAAGTATACAAGGAAAAAATACATTTGATTATTTTAATATTTTTTTTTCATTGTTGACGGAATTGGCCATACTGCAAGAAATACTAGCTTAATAAAGGTGTGTATTAACCTTCGCCATCCTTATAGCCAAGGAAAAACACGTTACCTGAGCTTATAGCTTTAATAAGCATAATCTTTAGACTGTCTCTAAGGAAAAGCTATTGTTGTTAAATACGACTCATTAGCGAGCCGCATAGGTTTATTCGAACAATATTCATGGAACAATAACGTACTTTATTCGCATCTCTCCTCGTGTGTTCATATGTTAGATTAAAACAGTATCTATGACCCTGACTCAGGCTCAAGGGAGCAGCCTGAAATTAAGGGGTCGGTTGCATGATGCGTTTTCTCCACCAATCTCGTCCTCCTTGTATCCTTGCTCTTCAATTTTAAATATGTTCCACATAAGACCTATTCCCCTCCTGCTCCTCTTCCATACTTACTCTATACCTATACCTTGTCAATCTTCACTTTCTTTTCATGTCCGTAAGGTACCTAATATAGCAAACAGAGACTTGTCTTTACACAAGCATCACCTTTTTCATTTATTATGTTATAGAAAGTTTCAACAATAACCCAGGCTGATAAACAAAGCAGCAAGAGCGCATCAGGATTTCCTCCTTAATGATACTCAAAACGAAACACATCTTTACATTTAAATGGACCTCGAATTCTGTGCATAAAATTTCTATATCTTTTTCTAATCGCTTCATATTTAAGAGTCCGCCGGCGTGTAAGTGAAGCAGCACTGGACCGGCAGCTCCACGTTTCATTTTCAGATATATTTCTACATGGAAAAATGAATTCTGAATTTTTATGAACGTGTTTCGTAGACAAGTTGTGGATATTTTGTATAATTTTCTGTTTTAGTTCCTGAGTCGTTCTTTCAGTGAGGATGCCATTATGAACTCATGATGTAGAATATGTCTGTCTGTGAAGTGCTATAGTAGTAGGTTTTTCATTATTTTCATTGTATTTATGGATGAGTAATATTTTATAAGTTTTGATAATCTTTTACTCCATAATGTTATGAAATTTACCCACAATGTATGTTATCATCTAGAGTTTCTTTTGTCTTTAAAATCATATTATTGTTATTATTATTATTATTATTATTATTATTATTATTGGCCAATATATAACCCTTGTAGGAAAAGCAGAATGCTACAAGCCCAAGGTCTCCAATAGGGGAAGTAGCCCAGTGAGGAAAGGAAACGATTGAATCTCGAATAAACTATATACTGGATAAGTTACACTTGAAGATTTGGCGTAAAAAGAAAACCGGTAAAAATCCTGGAATAAATGTTGCCAGACATTTACCGTTTTGAAAAAAAACACGGGTATATTGACGAAAAGGAGTAATATTACGGCCATTAACCTGTTAAGGATAATAGCAAAGTATGGTAAAGTTACGGTCGCCTGTATTTTACTGAAATACGAGGAGAGCAGTATGTTTTTCTTATTGAAATTACGATTTTTTAGCAGTGTATGAATAAAGAATATAAAATATTTCATGTTAGTATGGACGTTCAAATATGTATGTTCCATATAAACTATAAAACGAGACTATATCAACCTGCTCAGCAGAATAGTGTTTTGACACCCCCCCCCCCCAAAAAAAAAAAATCCAACTTATGTAGTACCACTGATTTAACTGCCTGATAAAGATCATTCCACAATCTGGTCACAACTGGAATAAAGCTTCTAGAATAATGTCTAGTATTGTGCATTATGGTAAAGGCGAGCCTGTTAGAATTATCTGCATACCTATAGTATAGTAGTACTTTTTATAGTACTAATCTTGAGTGCAATGAATGATATAAGTTATGAAAATTCTTGAATAACGTGCATTACATATATATATATTTACAGACATAAAGAAGGGTTTAGTTTTCTTGAGTTCAGATTTATTTAGTTATTTATATAGTATTTTATTATGAGTTTAGTGTGTTATTGTACTTTCCTCCATGTTCCCATGGAGCAGTGCTAATTTCTTTCACTTAATCGTAAAATATCCAGCAGAGAGAGAGAGAGAGAGAGAGAGAGAGAGAGAGAGAGAGAGAGAGAGAGAGAGAGAGAGAGAGAGAGAGAGAGAACTCATTCATCATCCATTTTATGAAATTATTCCGTGAAAAAACTTTTAATGACTTATTTCATCAACATTTTTTAGTGTAAATTCTTTCGCGAGTAAAATTAGATTCAAGAAAACTTTTCTTTTTCTTTGATTGGCATTTATATTCAACCAGTATATACCAGCCATTCACACATCTTCCTTCTCAACCTTTACAAACAGGAAGTTTGAAACATTCGAATTTCATAATTCTAACATAGTCGTCACATTCAGGAACATTATTTTATAATTTTGGCATCGATTCCATATCTGTCCCATATTCCGTGGTGTTGGACGTTGTAAAATGTTAAATTCTTTGTGGCATCTTCAAATAATTTCTTACTTAAATCTATTCACATTTCTCTAATTAATTTTATAACTTCTTTTTTTCTATGACATTACTCTTTGTATTATACTCCGTTTCAAAGTCTAAATTACTTTTTTTATTTCATAATTCTCTTTCTGTGGTTTTGTTTCAGATGATGCAAGTTAGCCTTCTTGTATGCCGTATCAGGATATAACTTGAATAATATCACTTTTATATCTCGTAATATGACCTCTCTAGTTTACACATTTTCAACACGATTTGTTTGGAATTTAAGTCAACTCATTTTGGTCATTAACTGTGTTTCTACCATCTCCAAATTTTCACTGTAATGTAATGCTTGTCTGTACAATGTTTGTAAACCAGCAAGTCTTTATCCTCCGAGGAGTAGTTCCTGATATGTGTACCGCACGTGTTTCAAACACGCTCGTACATATGAAACAAAAGATGGCTCTCATTTCTTATTCATAAACTGGTGGGAGTTGTTTTTATTGCACCCTTTCGTATATTTTCTTTAAAAAATATTTTTGACTACTTTCATCTTTATATTTTCCTTCATTCTGAAACCTAGTTATCCGACTGTCCAAAAATTTTTTACCTGTCTTTTTGTCTTGCTCCCTTGACCCCTATGTAAACCCTTTTTATATCAAGTCCTTTTTAACAATTCTCTGCTTGGATTTAAACTGCATCAATCTGCTTTAGCCCTCTATTCATCATCAGTTGTTACTTTACCACATCTTTTATCGTATACTATATTAACCCTATATAAAGTCCTTTTTGCCTTAGAGATAGTTATAATACGAGGATTACGGTCTGTTAGGTTCTCATATTTCATTCCTTACATAATCGGTTCTCATAACCTCTTGATCCTTGATTCATTTGTGTTTCCTTTTACCTATACCTCTGCTCAAAAACCACCCTTAATATTAACTTAACTTTGACTAATGAATTACTACATATTTCCCATATATTTACTCGCAAAGATCTTTCTTCATCATTCGTGTTTCCTTATAAGAGGGTCCAACTCTTAATTTTGAGTTCTGCTTTACAAAGGCTTCACCAACGGCTTCAATCAGTTTTTTTCCTTCATCAACCATTGAAATATACTACACCTCAGAATCCTTAGATGCTGCTGAATCTCCTTACTTTTCCTAACTGAAGTTTAATACGTCTGGTAAAGGTCTACATAAAGCTGATGACGCCCTGAATATGCAGCCTGCTCACATATTTTCTGTAATAGATATTTAAATATAATTAAACAAATTTACGTGTATGAAAATGCTTGTTTCTGTTTATGCATATTCATTAAATACATTTTCTCAGAAGGCATGCTTATAGGGCACCCTCTCTAGGCGTTAAGGTGGATATGAAATACCATTTAATGTGAATATAATAGAAGAGTTCAAAGTATTTATGTATGAGAAGTACAGTAGAATTTATTTGTTATCAATCTACAAATGAACGTAACTCGTAATAAGGAAAAAAAACGCGCATGTTACTTGCGAAATATTTAGTCTTGTTTTAGAATTTTCCGACGATCATGAGTGTTCTTTCATATATTCACGAGAGGCCTTAGGTGTGATTGAAATAGCGGAAATACCCTAAGATTCGTTTGAAATTCTTAAAAATCCAATTATTTTTCACCAATGGTAGTGTTTCAGTACCTCAATTGAAGTAAAAGAAAATGACGTCATTGTCTAAGATTAAGTTTTGTCATGGATTTTTAATCTGTATGTATATATATATATATATATATATATATATATATATATATATATATATATATATATATATATATATATATATATATGGATGTGTATATGTATATATACAATATGCATAATATATATATATTGATATGTATATGTATATATATATATATATATATATATATATATATATATATATATATATATGGATATGTATATGTATATATACTATATGCATAATATATATATATATATTTAATTATTTTCATTAGCTCTTCACTAAAATCAGATATAATGTAATGCTATGAAGATATATCAGTAACGCCATTTTAGTCCCAACCGTTGTATCTATATTATTCTGACTCACAATCCGGCAGCGTTCATCCAACTCTTATAATATTAAGTATTTCAAGAGGGAGCATTACTAGCCCTTGCCATCGCACCTTCCAGCTAGCCTCTTCCTTGTACTGGCCTTTTATCTTTCACACCTGATTTTACATAGCAACTCTCATGTCTTTCTAAGATATATAACAAACTTTCAGTTGAGCAACATTTTATTTATCATTTTCCTTATTCTTTAGCTTGATTAGATAGTCTCCCCTCAATTAATTTTATTTGAAACAGTATTGAAGTAATGAAGCTAAATATAGAAACAAAGATAAGTTTACTGAGCATTTACTCTCTAAATCTGATATCATCTGTTGGAGTATCTAGTAATTTCATTACAATTATATATATTTTTTTAATTACATAATTCTATTTGTATTTCAGAATTCTAGTTTCAGGTAGCTGGGACGGAGATTCATGTACGTTGCTGTCTTCAGTTATTAATTTTTATATAGTATTATTTTAAACTATTTTGAGTTTTTGTGGCAAACATGTCACCCCCCTCTTTTTTCCCGAGAATAGATAGAATCGTTTTCTAAATCGCTAGTTCAGTGTGTTTAGACATCCCGGCAAAATATTCCCATTAACCTCTTACATAAGTTCTCTCTTTAGCCACTAGACTTACTACTTATAGGGTGCTGGAACTGATATGTCCCTCAAAATCCAAAGGCGTGACCTAAGTTTTAGATTAGTGACCTTTTCAATGGGGGTCGATAAGATTAATGGCTGAAGTTCACGATATTAAGCCTTCCGTTCCAGATTTTGCGAAGGGATAGTTATTAGGATATCAATAACACCGAACAATAACTCTGGGAGACTTCTTTTTCACAATCTCAATTATTCTTCGGTATCTTTATGATGCTGTTTCTGAGAATGTGTTCCGTATAACGATAAGTTTTGATGCGTTTGGGGGAATGTCCAGTTTTGCTCTGTTATAAAGGATAGGGTGGAATTGTTCCTATGCAATATGTCATAGGGATTAAAACGAAAAAATATTATTTTCATATGATACGATACTCTGCTTTTGTGGGTGGGACGAATAATTTCCATGGTCAGTTTCGGTAAGGCTTCTTCCTTAGGCTGAAAAGATATAGGTTTTCTTGCTGTGTCATTACTTTATAATACATTAGGATATCTGAGATTTTATTTATGGTATCCTTAAAATTCTTAAAGGATAATATTCTCTCTCTCTCTCTCTCTCTCTCTCTCTCTCTCTCTCTCTCTCTCTCTCTCTCTCTCTCTCTCTCTCTCTCTCTCTCTCTCTCTCTCTCCTATTTATTGCGATATATTCTGAGATATGAAGGATTAAACGACCCTTAAAGATAATGAGCTGCGCATAAAAAAATTAACGGCTATCCTGTCCATTAACCATATAACATAATACTTGTGCTGCTTGACGGAAGTCAAGAAGAAAAGGCAACCTGGTAAAAGTTGCTTGATAGGTTCATCTATCTATTTGTCTATCTATTCATCTAACTTCGTATGTGTGTGTGTGGGGTGGGGGAGGGTTAGAGGGCGAGAGGAGGTTTTCATTGAGTGGAAGTGAATCTAATGTGGGTTTAGGATCGTTATGATTGACAAGAGGGAAAGCTCAGCTCCTTTCGTGCCAAGATGGTAAAATTGGAAAATGCAGCCTAGACTTGATAACTGTCTTCCCAGTAAAGCCGGATAAGCCCCTTTAAGGCTAAAGAAGTTGCCTTAAAAGTGCCTTTTCATGTGTGAATAGCGTGCCCGATATTCTCGAAGAAATATTTAGCTATTTTTAGCAGCCTTGTCTCATACGCTGGGACAGTGCTCTGGTGTGCTCGCTGATGTGCATGTAACTTGGATTTTGGCTTTTGTTTTTTCACAAAGGCAACGCTCTCGTTTTGCTTTTTTCGCCATGAGATCAACAATAACATTTTGCTTCTTTATTTTTCAAAAGGGCAACATACTTTTACATTTTCATGAGATTCTCAGTAACATTTTACTCCTTATTTCATGAGGTCAATACACTAAATATGCTTTATTCTAGCATTTATTTTGTTTATGAAATGAAAACTCAATTTTTTTTATGAAGATAACGCTCTCGGTTTTTTTTCTCGAGATTAGCAATATTGATTATGTTCATGGGGTCACTGGTAACATTTATTTTTATTTTTATGAGGTCAGCCTTCACTTTTTCCTTTGTTTTTGTGGTTAACGCTTATTTGACCTCGTATTGTTTGCCAGTAAAGTCAGCATCGATAAATATTCTATAATTTTCGTGTGGTCAGTTATCACAGTTTATAAAAGTTTATATTATTGAATTTTAAACCATTAAATCGCATAAAGTGTGCTTTGATCTAGTACTTTCAAAGTACTTTTATAGTGAACAGCGGTAAATAAGTTTATAAGTGCAAGATAACTCTCCATGAAAAATAATTATATTAAAATAGTGGCGAGATATACCCATTACATATTCACCTTATCGTCAATGTAAAAGGGAAAAGTAAATAAAAACCTTGGTGTGAGACATTCGTCTCAACAACACCCCAGTACAATACTATGACTAGCTAAATGTCGCATTTCATTTCCATTAGCTATATCTGATTGTCCGACGGTCGGGCAATATGCAAATTATTATTTGCCTAGCTGTTGGAAGCCATTTATACAAAGGCTCTCAAATAAATATTTATTTTCTTCCTTGTTATCAAGCGAGCATAACTTGAGCATAGTTCTTTGTTTGATTTCAACTAATTTTATTGTATATAATCAATTACTACTGATTCAGTGACTGTAACGTCGTAGGGTATTTGTACTTTTATGTGGCTCTCTACAAATAATTTTAGTCATTAAAAAGTGGATAAGATTTGGTAGACGCTTGTATTAAAGGCGGAAATGACTGACAGGAAACCTTGAATCAGGAAGAGCAAATAATGGCTAAATTTTCTTATGGAAATAGAATGAGTGAGGTTTTTTTTTTTTTTTTTTTTTTTTTTTTTTTTTTTTTTTTTTTTTTTTTTTTTTTTTTTTTTAAGTCTCCCCGATAAGAGGGGCCCCATTGTTCATTATAGCGACACTAACGTGAAGATGAGGATGGGGAGTTTGGGGGAGGGTGTGTTTGGAAAGATATTTGGGGTGTCGACCTTTTGACCAAGACTTGGTTGTTCGCATCGATTAAGTCTTTTGTCAAAAAGCCCGATGTTGGAAGAGATGTGCTTAGATGATATAACCTGCTTCTATTTAGTGGGTTTTCTTCATAGACGTTTTCATTAATGAAAAGATTGCTAGTTTATATCTTCACAATGTACTGTAACTTTAAAGCAAAATAGTCAGTAACTGACATCCCTAAGGTATTCCAATGGACATCTTGTGACGTTAAAACGTCCCTGCGTCTTACACTGGCACTATTCTTTCTTGCGAATTTTACTTCGTGGAAACATCATTAAAACACAGGCAGGAAATAAAACTGGCAGCTTCTTGTCAAGATACCCGGCACACTCATATAATTTCTTACGTTTGGTCTGATATTTGTCTAGTAAGGTTGAAAATTTTGTTAGTCTTGTATCATCAAGGCGTTTTCAATAAACCTCTCTTTACAGTGTTGTAGTGGATTTTTGGTTATTATGCGCAAGAATAGAATAAGTGATGACAAGTTTTGACGCTTGTTTCAGATTTATGATCTGATCTGCTATATTGCGAAAGCATTTGTGGAGACCCTCAAAGTTGGGAGATTTGCAACTGACGAAGGAATGCTGAAGAAAAGATTGAAGTGGATATAAATCCTTATTTTGTCTGAATATCTCAGTGTAAGATACTTTAGATTGCCTAAAGTGTGTTTTTTTCCCTCTCATATGTTGCTAATTTAATGCGCTCGTGTTTGCGTACATGTATGCCATTTCTATTTATACTTCCCAAATGGATACCCAAAATAATTGGGCAGAGACGTGACAGTGAACTGCTCTGCTACAAATTGGTTTGACTGTTTGCTTGTTCAGTAGGTAAACTGTCATTTTTACATCAAACAGGAAATGAGGGCTTACTAGTAAATTGTTAATACAATTATCTGTAGATACATAATTCTAAAGATTTTAATTTGTAGGCCAATTCATCACAACATTAAATTTATCAGGTAGAATTACACTCATGGATGTGTGTTTTAGTGTTGGTATTTGTGTGGTGTTTATTATCCTACGTCAGACTCACTCTCTCTCTCTCTCTCTCTCTCTCTCTCTCTCTCTCTCTCTCTCTCGTATTAATCGTATGACTTTTACGACGTACTCGTATAGGTTTTGCTCGTAATCAGGTACTGAAGAAGGAACTGTAACTAAAATGATTCCTGGAAGAGCCATTTGTGTTTGTCAGTCTTTTATTTCCAGTACAGCGATGTTCTTAGTTTATCCTGAGAGATTTTCTAAGAGAGTATTCTGGTTATTTACAGCTGATATGTCTCGCATAAGAAGATATCCTTTCAACGTTATATGATTTTCCTTGACGCTTTGCATATTCCAGTGTCATTATCTCCAGTATTTAGTTATTATTAAGTGTTTATGTGGACTGTTTTATCCTTGTTCTATCAATAAGGTATTTATGAACGTAGTTTTTTTGTTTTCACAAAATAGGATAGGGACTATGATCATACGATTAGTGGATTATAGCCAGTGCAACCAGAAATCTAATAGATGATCCTCAATGCAATAACAGATTAATTTTTACTGTTTTTAGTTTCAATATGCGAATTAAAATCTAATTTGTTACGGGGTGTTATTTTTAATGTAATAATTTTTATTCACTTTTATCATATCGTAATGTAGTCCAAACTGAAGTTCAGTTTCCATGAGTATATGGACCTACTTTTGCCTGATCGATAGTGAATTATCACATGACTGATAGGCTTAATATGTCCATCTGAAAATGTCACCGGTCATTCTCAATCTACCCTCCAGCCAAATTAGGATTGTAGGTAATTACTGTTAGTAGGATTCTCTCTCTCTCTCTCTCTCTCTCTCTCTCTCTCTCTCTCTCCCCCCCCCCTCACCTGGTTCATTAACAAGCTGTTTGTGAAGTCAGAATAAAATTTTCTACTGTCGTAGGTAAAAGATAAAATTTTTTTAGAATTTTAACATCTGATATCATTCCGCTCTCGAGACTGAATTAGCGTGCATCCAAGAGTGAAAGAATTGGTAAAAAAAAAATATGAGTTTAGCCTCAAAATGTCGCAGCCGAAAAAATCGTGTGTTTATATAGTTAAATTAACGATTTATAAATGCAATTCATGACCTTTTAACAGAAAACATGTCAGTTATTAATTACCTAATCAAAGAACTGATTATATTCGATTAAAAGTTTTGAGTGTTGCTATTATCAATTATAGCCTAATTGGCAGAAATGAAGAGGTGGCATATCACATAGTCTGGATTAAGTGGAGAGTGGATTATTGTCCTTGAATCTCTCTACTTTTGCGTGTGTGTGTGTGTTTTATAAACTTGCTTGCTCATAGCTAAGAATATAAATTTTGGCAATGACGTTTACTATTGTCTAATACTATGTAAAAGTTTTGCATGTGAATATTGTTTACTGAAACAAAATTCTAAAGTGACTTATACAGATGTTATATTATGGTAACGATATTGTAAGTTAGTGTTTAAAATGAGATATGAATATTAAAATAGGAAAGTATGACTTTTTATGCATAGATATTCTTAGCATGTTCTCTCTCTCTCTCTCTCTCTCTCTCTCTCTCTCTCTCTCCTAAGCCCCTATTTTTTTGCAAAGTAAATTGATGTACCATACTGTTACATTCTCTCTCTCTCTCTCTCTCTCTCTCTCTCTCTCTCTCTCTCTCTCATATAGTCATTGAGAAGGGATCTTTACCCACTGTTAAATTTTATGATGTCAGGGATGTCAATGAATTGATTCCCTTCCAAATTCATGATATGGGAATAATGACTAAGCTTTTTTTCGACAGTGAAATAAAGGAACACAATACCAGTTTTACTTGTATATATGCATGAGAGGACCAGACACATTGAAACTTGTTGAAATGCAAACATTGAGTATTCTTTTGGGCATAAACCTAATGTAGCGTTTTATGGCCCAGGCCAACAGGATGAACGAAGAAATTATCTGAGAACGTTTTCTTTAAATATCTTTTTATAGAAGAATAAATTGATAATAAAGGTGATGCTGATAATAAGAAATGCCGGCGAGGAAAGGATGATGGGGTTAAATGAATTATATCTTCATTAGTGTCTTTTTGTATTGTTTAAAAAACCACCTTTGTTTTTTAAAAACTAAAATCTTCTTCATAGGATCGTGATTTGTCTTCCAGTCGTCTTATATACCAGTTAAATCCACTTTAAAGTGCAGCTATTGAATTTAAGAGTATTTTCATATAACTTCCTCCTCCCCTTCGAGAAAAGCAGTGCATTTATTAAGGTAAAATAAGTTCAATATCCGTTCACTCTCAAACTAAGAAGTCCGTTTCAACTTTGAAGTTTACTGTTCTGTCTTTTATACTAGGGAGCATTCTTAAAACATTGTTTTGACATCCCTTGTGTTTAGAGAGCCACCAAGTTCTTTGTTAATTTTTATTGTCTGTATTTCCGTAGATTCTTCAATTATTCTTGGTCTTCGGTAAAAGTCACAGATTCTATCATAACCTATTTAAGCTATGAAATCCGTAGGCTTCTCTTTTGCTCTTCTGTCCTCTTATTACTAAGACATCTGTTTTTTCTCAGTCACAGTCATGCCAGTAATTATTATTGTACTGGGAGTCCAAATTTTGACGACATTTATAGTATGTACATCTAATTTGATTTCTTACTCCCTTTGTCTAACTACCCAAATTGGAGCTCATTTTATTACTTTGAAGCCTCTGTCTTTATATTCTGCATAACAAGTGAAATGTTTTAGGACGTGAAAGTCCTTATTTTATATATCTTCTAATTGGTCGTGAATATAATAAGGTTTATGTTTAAATATTTTTTATTCTGATAAACATCCAGTGCTTACATTTTTTTTCTGAAACTAAACGTCTCGTCAAAGGTTTTATATATATATATATATATATATGTATATATATATGTATATATATATACATATATATATATATATATATCTATATATATACATATATATATATATATATATATCTATATATATATATATATATATATTTATATATATATATATACTGTATATATATATATACACATATATATATATATATACTGTATATATATACATATATATATATATATAAATATATATATATATATATATATATATAAACACACAATTAAATTATATGCCTCCTAGTTAAAACTAATACCATCTGATTGTTTAAAAATACTTAATTTCTTCATTCCTTGATTATGAAATTTAAAAGAAAGGATGTTTATGCTTTTATTTTATTTAAGAAGAATGGAAAGATTACATAACGTTGTCGATAGGATGAGCGCCTTGCAGAAGAACAAAGAGAAAATTAAATGGGGTTCTGTAACACGTTGCAATATCTTGGTTACTTCTTTTATAAAATGGAATGAATACTAACGCTTTGCCAGTTGAGTAACACTAATACTTTTTAAGCCTTGAAAACCGAAAGCTGACTTGAGTACTTCGTATTGTTGAACCTTGAAAGTCAGGGAAGTTTGGCTTGTCAAAGGTATCTGTATAATATATTAAATTTGATTTAATTCATTCTCTAATCCTGGGTAGTGCCATAGCCTCTGTACCATGGTCTCCCACTGTCTTGGGTTAGAGTTCTCTTGCTTGAGGGTACACTCGGGCTTACTATACCATCTTATTTCTCTTCCTCTTGTTTTGGTAAAGTTTTCATAGTTTATATAGGAGATATTTATTTTAATCTTGTTGCTCTTAAAATATTTTATTTTTCTTTGCATCCTTTCCTCACTGAGCTATTTTCCCTGTTGGATCCCCTGTGTTCATAGCATCCTGCTTTTCCAACTAGGGTTGTAGCTTAGCAAGTAATAATAATAATAATAATAATAATAATAATAATAATAATAATAATAATAATAATAATAATATTAGTAGTATTTTAAGGATTGAGGAATAGGACATAGATTTACCAGCAGTTTTTTTTTTTTTTTTTTTAGTAAATCATAACTTATTACGATATACTTGAAAAAAATCTTCTTTATAATTCAAGTATAAATTTTATTTTTATATCTGTTAAAATAAAGGCAATAATGAAGTTAAGTTTTCACTAATAAAAAGAGATCCATTAGAGGAGACCATCTTGGGAATGCGGCGTTGTATTTCGAGAACTGGGACTAATGAAGGTCATAGTGGATTCCAACAATATCATTTTGGCGGATTTTCTATAACTATGTTTAAGTTGATTCTATTATATTCGGTAGTTTAAATACTTTATGAGAACTGAACGGGGAATATCTAATTGAAAATGGATGTTACATTCTCCTTATCTTTTGTTCATTGTAAATTATCATGAAAGCATGTAACATAAAAATTAGATGATTATTACTGACTCAGTATTACACTAAGAAAAAAAAAATACTAAAAGATCAACCCTGGAAGTTTGTTAGTTTAGAGTAGTTTGTTATCTAGTGGTTGTTTTTTCAGGGGAAATTGTTACCATAATAGGAAATTTTGAGGTAAAGTCTGAATAATTGAAAGATGGGCAATTCTCTCTCTCTCTCTCTCTCTCTCTCTCTCTCTCTCTCTCTCTCTCATTGTTCCTGATATCACTCTTGGGTTATGGTTTTGTAAGCACTAAATTCCTTTAGGGTTGGCTGCTTTCTCATAAATTGCATTGTCTCGAATCCAGATCTGCTGTCTTTGGAGAAGATAGCTTTATAACCTTGGTAATCGTACTTTGGTTTGGTTTTCGTTTTGGAAACTTAATTGTTAGTTTTTCTCTCACTGAATTTATATTCGTGCCGACTGTTACTTATATATTTATCTATCAGTCTATTTATATACATGTCATATACAGTATATACATATATATAATATATAATATATATATATATATATATATATCTATATACATAATATATATATAATATATATATGTGTATATATGTGTGTGTGTATATATATATATATATATATATTATATATATATTTGTGTGTGTGTGTGTGCGTGTGTATGTACATAATATATAATACATTTATGATACGTAATTTTATTGGATATATATTTCTTTAAGAATAAGTAAATTTTGCAGCATTCATGAAGCCTAGTTTAAAAAAGGAGTAATTGGAGCATTTGATAAAAATAGATTTTACTCCGCTTGTAGCCCGTGTGGTCTTAGGAAAGAGAACGAAAATTGATGCTTCATTTAATACGTTAGCCAATATTGCCCAAAATGTTACTAAACATCTGAATACACTTGTGAATTAGGATAATCCATTTCTGAGCAATTCCACCTTTACTAAAACTGCGCCTCAACGGGATTTGACACTAATTATGATGCATATTGGGTATTCTTTCCCTTCCAGTAAAATTCATTCCTATTCCATCTAGCCAGGTCCCCCAAAATCCCCTTCCTTCTGATCTTATAACTGGTACATTATACACACATTTTACAACTTGTTGTGTTGCTTTCTATCCTTGTGGCTAGACCACCTTTTCTAGCCTACAATCGTCCCTTCTCTCTCACTCTCTCCATATATATATGCATACATACATACATATATATATATATATATATATTGTCTATATGCAATATATATATATATATATATTGTCTATATGCAATATATATATATATATATCTATATATATATATATATATATATGGGTGTGTGTGTGTGTGTGTGTATACATAAACATATATATGTGCAGTATATTATATATATATATATTGTTGCAGATCATGAGCAGTAATCGAGGGGTTAAGAGACATGGTAAAATTTTAGCAATTGTCTGTTGTTCTTAGAATTTTTTTTTTTCTTTGAATATTTAACCGAAGATTTAGTTGTTTTGTATACCCGAGTAAGACACGTGTTTATACTGTATACAAACACACATATATATCATCAACAGCCGTAACTAGTCCACAGTAGGACAAAACCTCAGACATGTCCTTCCATTTGCGTCTGTTTATGGTCTCTACCCGCAAGTTTTTTTAGTTGGTCAATCAATCTTTTTCTCTTCCTTCCCCTGCTCCTTTTGCAATCTGTAGGGACCCATTTTGTTATTCCTAATGTCCATCATTATCTGACCTGCTCATGTACATTTATTTTTTTAAAATGTTAGAGTATTTTTTTACTTTAGTTTGCTCTCGTATCCATGTTGTTCTGTTTTCTGTCTCTTGGTGTTATTCCTACCGTTATTCTTCTAATAGCTTTGAGTTGTAACTAGCTTATGTTCTAAGACTTTAGTAAAGCTCTATCTTATGCATTAGTTAATACTTGTAGTCCCATCTGATTAAATACTGTCACTTTCAGAGAAAGTGGTATTTTACTTTACATAATCTCATTTAAATTTTGGTCTCGTGTAATGGGGAAACACTCACTGTCTGTCCTGTATACGTATATTCATTAAAAATCTCAAGAGGTTCACCTATAACCCTTATTTGCCGTCGCTCTGCAATTTCATTGAACACACACAGGCACACCCACGGTTATATATACATATATCTAACCGAGGCCCTTTGTATCAATAGGCGTAGTAGGAGATGATGATTTATATATATATATATATATATATATACTGTATGTTTATATATAAACACATATGCATGTATGCGCTCTTGTTTATGAACGGAAAAGGAATTTTATATATATATATATATATATATATATATATTTGTAAGAAAGTGAACACTAATTGTTCTGTTTATTGTACAATGAAAATTTTCTGTCTGTAAACCCTTTTATTTTGCCGTAGAGTAGAGTGGAATGTTGAAATTGGAAATTTTGCAATTCAAAGGAACGATGTTTCCAAATAGATTTTCTAAAAATAACTGACCGCGTGTTTTAGGGGGTTCCTTTGTAAGATAAGCTTAGAGCTTTGCGTCCTGAACTTGGAGATATCAAATATAACTCCTGGCTCTCATGCCAAATAATTTTCTCCGATTATATATATGTATATATGTTTATATATGAACGATAGATGTGTATATATATATATATATATATATGTATATACAATATGTGTGTATGTATAGATATATATATATACATATATATATATATATATACACACATACACGTTCGTGTATATATGTATGTGAATATGTATGTTTGTGTGTATGTATATATATATATTATATATATACATATATATATATATATATATATATTACACTACACGTGAAACAGCCGATTTTTCGTTATAGTACCATACATTTTCCAATATTATGTGGTAAAGGCAGGTTCCATTACTTTTAGGTGCAAGTAATGATATCAAAATATTACCTAGTTTTTCATTCAATGGATCAAAAATATATAACCAGAAATTGCAAGTATCTAAGTTATTTTATAATTAATAACATGCAGCAGACTTTTGCATATATTTTCATGTTTTCTTATATACTTTTATAACTTTTAATTGGATTTTTTTTCTTTATTTTTGTTGGTTATTGCTGAATATAGTTATTTAAACCGTGTCACTTTTTGGTCCATTGTACAAAGTCTGTTATTATTATTATTATTATTATTATTATTATTATTATTATTATTATTATAATTATTATTATTATTGATGATATACAGTGTTGTAAGAATATACTGTCGTTCAGCATGATCGCATATTCATATTCTTGCGACAATGAAAGCTTGTCTCATTTGTTACAATAGTTAAAAGAATTAGATGGCCAAGTATATGAAAACATATGAAAACAAATAACTCGGGAATTATAGAAATAATAGGTGAAGAATGATGGAATGTTTGTGTGCAAAAGATTATGTCCATCGTGTGGTTTAAGGGAACTTGGGACGCTAAAGTCATAAAAGGGAATGGCAGTATTACAGTGAATTTATGACACCCGTCCAGTATCTAGGGATGCATGAAATTGACTCATATTGCATTTTCTTGAAAGACTGCTGTCTTGGAGAGAGAGAGAGAGAGAGAGAGAGAGAGAGAGAGAGAGTTTTAAATTCTGCAAGGAATAGTAAAAATTCAGTTTATGGCCAATATGGAAGTGTAGAGGATATACATCTTCAAAGTAAAGTAAAAGTGTTATTAATGCTTGGAAGAGGATATACATATGGAAAAGAAGTATGAGATCAGGTCGTAATAATTAGAGAAGAAAAGGAAAATTAAGAGTTCATTTTATGGCAATTGTAGAAGGAAAGAGGATATGGAAATTAAGGAAGGGTTTGGTAGTTTCTATATATCTCCAAAGAAAAGTGAAAATGAAATTTGCGCCAATTCTGGAAGGGAAAGTGATATATCTCGCAAGGAAAGTAAAAACTAATTTAAAGGCAATTAAGGAAATGGAGGGGATATATATCTCCACAAAAAAGTAAAATTGTAGTTATGGCAATTAAAGATGGGAAGAAGATATACGTCTCCAAACATAAGTTAAAATGTTGATTATGGCAATTGAATAACAAAAGATTATATTCGTATCCATAGAAAAGTAAAATTACAATGACATTACAGCAATGAATTTTTAATTGATAAGTTAGTAACTTTAATTGTATATATTAATTCTATGATTTTCCTCTCTCTCTCTCTCTCTCTCTCTCTCTCTCTCTCTCTCTCTCCCTCCCCCAAGAAAAAACCACAAAGCTTTTTTATGAATTAGCTATCTGAAATTTGCTTTCATTTTTTTGTGTCTCAGGCTCTAGTCTTTTTGAAATTTGGTAAAAGAATGACTTTGTCCAATCTAAGATATTGTAAACTTTGAATTAATATTCCATTGAAAAATAGCTATGAATTTGGTTTTAGTTACTCATATGCACACCATGAAAAGCGTTTTTGAATAACTATACCTTGAAAACTCCTTGAAGAAAAGAACATTATCAAATTGATTTTATTGACTGAATGCTACGAATGATATTAAAAATGTATCCAATTCGGATCCTAAATAATGCTCTTCAAATAAACATGCCATTTCTTTAATTGTCCGTTAATTGGGTTAGATCTCAGCCTTGTAAATGTGTTTTAATTTTAAATTGAATAATCACGGAACTTTACTTTTGAATTTTTTTTTCTCTCTCTCTCCCTCTCTCTCTCTCTCTCTCTCTCTCTCTCTCTCTCTCTCTCCATAACATTTGCTGAAATTCCGGTACACGTAAAAGTGAGCTATTAACAAACTATTTTAGGAATCATTTGCACAAGTAAACAAAGATTTCTACAAATCACCTTGAAATTAAAGATTTCCTTTTGAGTTTGGTAGTACAGTAGGTATGATAATCCCTAAGCT
>NC_090751.1:44815147-44820147 GCF_036898095.1 Palaemon carinicauda
AGGATAAATTGGGAAAATGTCCTGAACATTTAGTTCTTATACATTTAAACACTTCTATCATATATTGATCCAATGTCCGGTATGATTTTGATCAAACGAAATTAATTTTTGCCAAAACATTTCCCCTATGATTATTCTCTCTCTCTCTCTCTCTCTCTCTCTCTCTCTCTCTCTCTCTCTCTCTCTCACACACACACATATATATATATTAGTAAAAAGTAGTTTAATGTGCATCACTCATTAACTCTTCTTCCGTTAAAACTCCTCATATTTTCTTTAGGCTAAGTATGTGGGGGTGGAGGCTGCTGTAATCTAGCCGTGCATAGAAGATAAAATTGAATAACTGGGTACTGCAAACTGTTTCATTTATATTCCTCTTTTAAAAGGGTGAGGTTTCTTTTGAGCACGTTTCCGTTTTGTGAAGATAAGACTTCTTTCCGCCATTTATGCACTGGGAACGCTTTGTAAATGAGGTATAAAGGAGGGTATAAAGGACTAGTAGTTAATTCATGATCATGCTTGCAGAAAGATCTATTTGTTCCTTACCCCGTTGCTCTCTCTCTCTCTCTCTCTCTCTCTCTCTCTCTCTCTCTCTCTCTGGTGGTACTGTATTCTTTAACGCAAATAAACATCCTGTTATACAATTCATTGCTCAAAAAGCAAATATGAGTAGGCCCTACACCATATTGAAATACGAAGGATGTTTGTAAGACTAAATGTTCTTTTGGTAGTGTAAGTTTAAACATCCTTTTTTTTTATTATGAAAAATGCGCTTACAAACGTAGAAATTAAAAGAAAACTGCTAAAAGTCTTAGAATATAAGCACATATCCAGTTTTTCCTTTCAATTTTGCTTCCTTTTAGTTGTAATTTGAAGTCAGTATTCCTACTTATGAATAAACTTTGTATAGTTGGCTTCATTAATTCCGGTACACTGACATCTTAACTTCCGGTAAAGTGTACCGGAATAATTAAAGCCAAATGTACCAAGTGCTTAAACTTCCCTTTTTAGAATTTGTGAGGCTTTGATTGTTGAGGGAAATTGTATTGGTGGTATGAAAAGGGACGTTGTTTTCTACATCATCGTTTCAAAAAAGAATTGGTCATGCATCATCTCTCAAAGGATGAACGAAAAACGGGAAACTTGAACTTAAGAGAAGCGATTTGTTATTATATATTGCTCATTTGATTTTCATGATTTCCATCCGCCAAATGGAATAGCGATGTAAAGTACAGTAGCTGGGGTGATGGCTTCGAATAGAGGAATGGCCGTCTGAATTGTGTGCTCTAGAACAACTTAATCAAGTTGTTAGTGTTACACTTTGGCAAGTTAAACACGACATAAGTTTTCGTAATTAAGTGGCTCTAACGTTCGAGTGAGCATCGGCCATGCTTTGTGTGGGTCTTGGCCCCTGTCCTTTGTCGTACTGAACTTTAACTGATGAAGTAACATCACTGAAATAAGCTCCCGTGCTGTCTTTTTCAAGTAAGAACAGGGGACTGAATTTTTAACTTTTTATATACTTTTTTTCATCTTTAAAGGATACGAATAGGTAACAATAGAGAACAAAATTCCTTTACTCTTCCTTTTCTAAGTACCAATGGGTAATTGATGACATATTTCATGTTTTACGAGATTTACCATTCTAACTTGCAGGAACAGTTGGTACTTACATTTTGATATATGAAAAATGTAAATGCTTCACTACATAAAGTAGCGTAATATCGGATTTACCGTTTAATTTTGAAATATCACTGCATCAAAGTTTTTGTTTAGGGTAAGGGATAACACTGGAATATTTAAACTAGCTATTGTTATTGTTGTTTCTCAGATGTAAGGTTATTATAGTAATCTTGTAGTTATTCGGGTAATCATAGATTGTAGAACTAATAGATTGTTTTGTTGGTGAATTGCAGAATTACACACACACACACACACACACACACACACACACATATATATATATATATATATATATATTTATATATTTATTGTGTGTGTGTTATAATGTATCAGTCTGATGCCACCTCTAAGAAATAAAAAGAAGAAGAAATTTCTTAGCCTAAAAAAGTTAAATCATACTATATATATATATATATATATATATTTATATATATATGTATATACACACACACACACACACATATATATATATATATATATATATGTATATATAATATGCGTGTGTGTGTGTGTGATACTCCCATATTGCATCAATATGAGACGTTTCATTTTTCAGAAAATGTTTTTAACAAATACATTCGAATCATACACATTGAATAAGATACACTTCCCTTTTCATTCAGTGTATGGAATTGTCTGGCCGACCTTGGTTGCAACGTTTATTACCAGAACTATTATAAAGTTTGGTACAGGTGCCAAATCCAGTTTATATTTCGGACAACTTTTTCGGGTCCATTAAACTTTCCTTCATCCCCCGGATCTTCATCTCGAGTCCTGATTGTGAGATCTGGAGTGTCATGTTTCTTGATCTCGGGATAAGATGTTTCTTGGTCAAGGGCTTTTTCCCTTGATGGAAGTTGAAATATGAAACATAAACCTACTTGCACGTTCTCTCTCTCTCTCTCTCTCTCTCTCTCTCTCTCTCTCTCTCTCTCATTGCTTATTTATAAGATACATCACAATTTACCTTTTCGTAGAGGTTTGAGGAAAAAATGCCCCTTTTTGTGTTAGTATGTGGACGCCTTGATTTTAAAAAATGGCAGTGAAAAACTTAATTTTTTACAGGTTATTGCAGTGAGTGATCATAAGTTTACTTTTTAATATTGTTGATATATGAATTTGGAATCCCTTTATGAATATGTTCTTGATTCTTCTTGATATCTATACCTAATCGTATTTCCAAGTATGGTAATTAGTAAAGAATGGGTTAATTACAAATTTTAGTTTTGTCTCTAGCTCTTTGTAGGCGCAGTGCCATTTTTCTACCTTTTTCAATTATATTTTTGTTTTGCTTTTGCATTTTTTCTTTTCGTTTCTCGGAAATAAGAATTACCCTTTGTTTACAGCCACGGGCATTTTTTCTTTAATTAAGGCGTAAGAGTTGGAAGTACTATTCAGAGAACTTCGGGTAAAATAGGGAATGCATTGGGAGAGTTATAGCTGCATTGTTTCTTCTCAAATAGTAAGGCTCATTGTTTTTTACATAACCTTTTAGAATCGTATACAGATGCCTGCAACAGGACAATAATCTGGCCTAATGAGGACATTGCATGTCTTCTGTGTATGAAACCAACTTATGTGTATATATATATATATATATATATGTGTGTGTGTGTGTGTGTGTGTGTGTATATATATATATATATATGTGTGTGTGTGTGTGTGTGTGTGTGTATATATATATATATATATACACACACATTAAATGATGAAAGGGGAAATATTATTCACAACAGAGTTGGAGTGGAAAAAATAGCAGAGGACTTCTATACAATGCTATACAATAGTGATGTAAGGAATAACTTCACCAGTAGACATAATATACACAAGAGCCGGTACCAAACTAAAGAGAAGTAAAGGAGGCATTGAAAGGCATGAAAAGAAGCAAATCAGCAGGAGATGATGGCCTAAGAATTTATTTAATAATATATGCCGGAGATTTCGTAATAGTAAACTCGCTGAACTTTACACCATATGTCTGCACGAAAGCTGTATAGTCTATACCTACATCTTGAAAAAACGTTATCTTTATAGTAATTCACACAAAGGGGGACGCAAAAGACCATAATATATAAATAAGATATTTACAAAGATCATGTAAGGCCAAATAGAAAGATAGCTAGACTTTAATCAAACAGGAGAACAGGTAGGCTTTAGAAGTGGGTATTCATTAACTGACCATATCCATGTAATTAACCAGCAAATGGAAAATTCAACATAGTATGACAAACCACTTTGTATGGCATTTATAGACTTTTAGAAAGATTATGATTCTGTCACAACCTCGGCAATAATGAAAGTCCTTCTAAAACAAGGAATAGAAGAATTTTATGTTAGAACAACAATCCTAATCTACATAAAAATCGTGAGAAAATTCCGTTTGAGATAGGACTTAGACTGGGAGACCCCATCTCTCCTAAATCATGTACAGCGTGACAAGAAGTTTTTGCGAATTTAGTTTTGGAATTAGTATTAAAGGGGAATACCTTAACAACTTAAGATTTTCAGAATAAATAGTTATTTTTCGTGAATCATGGGAGGATTACAAAAGATGATAGAAGATTTGTATATAGAAAGCAGAAAAGTAGGACTGAAAAATAATCTGAGGAAAACTAAGATGGTGTTTAATAAAAAGGTAGAGAGACAACAAATAAGAGTTATGGACGAGCCTCTTAAAGTTTGTGTGACAGACAGTAAGTGTTTCCTAAGGATACGAGACCAACATTAAAAGAAGGATAAGTATGTGATGGAGAGCATTTTGTAAACAAATTGAGATTATGAAATTTAAAATGATACTTTCTTTAAAAAGAAAGAATTTAATGAGATGGTCCTACCAGTAATAAATTATGTATCAGAACCTAACTAAAGCCTTAGAATAAGCTAGTTATAACTCAAAGAGCTATGGAAAGAATACTGATGGAAATAACACAAAGAAACAAAAATGTCGCGACCTAGATACGAGAGCAAACTAGAGTAGGGGGTATTGTAGTCACCGCCACCCATGCTAGGTTGGTTTGCTGCACTAACCAGCAAGGTGATGAAAATTTTCCAAATGCTAGACATGAATTGACATGTCTTGAGGCATTTGTCCTGCAATGGAGTAGAAATGGTTGCATTTGTTGTTATTGTTGTTGGTGTTGTAGTTGTGTGCGTGTGTGCGTGTATATATATATATATATATATATATATTAAACGGGAATATTAACATGCTGAAGGGGTTTGCATATCACATGATCAGCAAATCTGGACTAGTCAGGCTTACCTGAAGCAAAAGGCGATCAAACGAAATGTTCCCACCATCCCCAACCCGTAGTTGC
>NC_090751.1:44825147-44843619 GCF_036898095.1 Palaemon carinicauda
TTGACTCATTGGGCTAAATAATCGCCCCCTTCTAGTAATAAATGATCAATATTTCATCGAATCCTGAGAATTTTTAAGAGATTAAAGTTTTGAATAACCTCAGGTTTAATGAATAAAATGAAAGAGAATATAGAATTTTTAATTTTTTTCACTTAGATTTAATTATTCCTTTCGGGATTTATTCGAACTGGCCCTGTAAGAGTCGAGTTCGACTGATTGTGAATGATGTCCCCACCTTTAGTAATAAATCAAGTTTTTTAAGATTGCCAAGAACCATGAAAATATTTTTAACTAGATCCCCTTTGTTTTTTGTGTTTTCAGCTAGATTTTTCCATGATAGTAATGACTATCAGTCAGTTTTCTAGTATTACTTTAATGCAAGACATAATATACTTTGATGTGATCTTGCCAGGCCCTGAAAGGAGTGATGTGTTTCAAAACAAACTTTAACTTAGATCCTGAAAGGGATTTTCCCGGTGACAAAATATCTGCAATGAAATTCGAAGAACAAATTAACAATGCTTTTTTGTACTGGGATCCCGAATGAAATGATGTGCTGCGCTAGATGCGAAAGAAACTTATAACCTTTAGACACCTTATACAGTTTTCATTTCGCTAGACCAGGATGAGCAAGTCCTGACTACAGCTTTAAAGATTCCTTTCGGTCCTGCTATAAGACTAGGTCACAATGAGTAAGGCCTGTCGCCTCATCTACAGATTCCCCTCTAAGTCCGGCCCCAGGAAGGTGAATAGACTCGCCATCCGTAGGGGCGGGTTGGTTCATGAAACTCCCGAAGCTGTGCTACTCCCGCAGGGAGTTTTCAGCACCGCCAGGAGGAAGCTTGTTGCAGCCACTTCTAGCTGTTGCAACTATTCAGTAAAGGAAGAGGTGAGTAGATTTAGATGATGGGATATTTTTAGTTTGGTGAAATTGCCGTAATGTATGATTAACCGTAATAATTTGTATATTTATATTCAATAGAAAAATGTACGAGTCCTAAATCTATTGTTTGCACTTACAAGCCCTTTAAATAATTTATTTTGCTATCGACTGAAAGGATCATTCATGTGTGTGTATGTATATATATATATATATATATATATATATATATTATATATGTGTGTCTATATACACACATATTATATATATATATATATATATATATATATATATATATATATATATATATATATATATATATATATATATATATATATATATATATATATATATACACATACATATACATATACACATACATACACACACACACACACATATATATATATATATATATATATACTGTATAAACTGTATATATATAGTGTGTATGTATGTGTGTGCGTGAGTGTATCTTTGCGTAGGCTGTGTAGAAATATGTGTCTGTACATCCAGTATATAAGAAAAGATTTAGAGAAGCAACAATAGCGAAGTCTTCATTAAAATTATAATTTTGATAAGAGAATAGAGTCGGCTGCAACTTTTAATTCCGACCTCGGACTACCTTAATTAAAGGGCTGCTGTTGTGTGATGTTTGATAATTAGTTTTGGCTTCTATAGACTAAGAAAAAGAAAATATCATATTTGTCCATTAGGTTCTTTTTACCAGAAGACTTCATATCAGACTTGGGTTAAATTCACACCGGAAGTTGAAATTCAGCGCGGTTTGTATGGCTTATTAGTGTTTCCCATATACACCTTTAAATCTGATTAATTTTATATATATATATATATATATATATGTGTGTGTGTGTGTGTGTGTGTATGTATGTATATTTAATATATATGTGTGTTTTGTGTGTGTGTGTGTGTGTGTGTGAGTATGTTACTTTCCTCTTGGTAAGGGTAGAAGAGACTCTTAAGCTATGGTACGCAACTCTTCTAGGAGGACACTCCAAAATCAAATCGTTGTTCTCTAGTCTTGGTTAGTGCAATAGCACCTGTATCATGGCCTCCCACTGTCTTCGGGAAGAGTTCTCTTACTTGAGGGTACACGAACGAACGCACACTATTCTATTTTATTTCTCTTTCTCCTGATTTTTTTTTTTATGTTTTTATGGTTTATATAGAAAAGATTTCTTTTAATGTTGTTACAGTTCTTAAGATATTTTGAATTTTTGTATGTTGTAGTTTATTCATTTATCTTGTAGTTTGTTTATTTACTTATTTCCCTTCCTCACCGGGCTACTTTCCCTGCTGGATCCCTTGGGCTTATAGCATTCTGCTTTTCCAACCAGGATATATTGTGTGTATGTTTTTTTGTTCTTTTTAGGAGCAATTTCTAGTTTGTTATAAATGAAAAAAAAAAATTGTTTCTAGATTCCCATCAGTATGGTATATTTACAGTTTTATGTATATGTTTGTGTTATTGGTAATATATCTCAGTGTATGAGGCAAAATTTATTTATTGTATAATTTCCTATGGAAATGGGTAAATCAAACTGTATATTGTATTATTTATTTCTTAAATTTAGAGCATATTATTGTAGAAAAAAAATGATTAGTAGTTAACTTTGGCACTAATAGTGGATAGCCACAGAAGAGTGTGCTGTCTTTTAATAATTACTTTTGCATAAGCAAGTGTAGCATTAAATTTAATTATTTTAATTCTTTCTTTTCAGGTAAGGAATTGTCAACCATTTGCTGTAACATCTCCAGGTATTTGAATTTTTATCTATCGTCTATATTTGTTTTATTCCAAAAATTTATGGAATTACGTGTGAAGTGTATTTGAAAAGAATTATCCTATCAAGTAAGTTTTTTTATTTTCTTTGTTTAGGGGTAATACCATTCTCTTTCGGAGTTTCTCAGTAGATTATATATCTCAAGATTCACGATTCACATCTTTAAATGCAATGGTGGGTAAATAAATGATTGACTTTTGTCTATATGAGTAACTTCGATATTTATCACATGATTTGTTACATTTTATCACATCTTGTGTGATGTTTTAGTTAAGGCTTTAGTAAGTCTCCAAGTTTCTAATGCATAAGTAGGACCCTCTGATTTAATAATTTTCCATATTAGAAGACATAGCATTTTACTTTTCATAATCTCATTTTGTTTACCAAATGTTCTCCGTTCCATGTTTATATTTCTTTTAATTTAGGTCTCTTAATTCCTTCTTGATTCTTTTTATCATGATATTAGTGAATTTCAGTACATATTTCTAACACCTAACATATTTAGGTAATAGAGTGGATTATCTTTAAGTTGTTATTTTGTCATCATCGAAGTTATTATCCCAACTTTGAGATTACTTGCATGTTGCCTTCTCCTCACTTTTTTTATTATGAAGAAGTGAAGTAAATCTTTGTCGCTCTTGACCTTTTAGTTGAACTTTATGACTTCCTTCAAGTATATGGCATTTTGAAAAATCTAAAGTCATTTTACTATGCAGTAATGAACTCTCTACTAGAAAAAATATGAAATGGTATCAAGCGAGAGAGAGAGAGAGAGAGAGAGAGAGAGAGAGAGAGAGAGAGAGATTTTTATTCAACCTTGACTTTTGTGTAGTGTGTAACCATTTCATGGGAAGAGCAATTTTATGAGAAACGCCATGGCAAATTGAGTGCAGGAAATTTCATTCTAAATTTTATGGCTCGTTGCTTTATGTATGCTGATGGCCTCTTTTGAGCTCCTAAAAGGACAGTGAATATTTGTCATTCGAGTAACTGTCTTGACTTTTTGTTTATTTTATTTTCAAGTTTTGATATCAATCGATGGCGCATTTTTTTCATGATAATGCTGGACGCAACTTCAGTTCCTTTTTACATTGCTGATTTATGCCAAAATAGCTCCTTTCAAGTATATATTAGTGGTATATCAGTTTCCTGAAAATTACAGTTTAATTCTCCAAAAATTTATTATGGTAAACACACAATCTATCATTCCTTTTCACCTTCAAGACTGTATAAATCTTGTTATATTCATTTTCATGAAATGTCTTTTCATGGAAACCTCTTAGGCATCAGCGTACTTTGATTTTTTAAACTATTGTACAGCATGCAGCCTAAGTCGTACGACCCAATTTTCGTTCGGAAAAAAAACGGGCAACTCTTACCGCCTTCACATTTCTAATAAAACTAGGATGCAACGACAAAACACCACGAAGCTAGTTTAAAAAAAAAGATACAGTTCATTAAGGTTAGTTTAAAAGTATCATTGCTATGCCATTATCTAAATATCAGCTAGATCATTATTGGAAATTATAATAGAAACTCTTTATTATGTTAAGAATTAAAATACGTAAATACTTAATGAATTAAACTTTTTAGTAGCTATAGTAATATATTTAACATGATAAATATATCGGATATGTGTTTGTGGCCACGATCAATCCAGAAGACAACTGACAGTGTCACGGTTACACTTTCCCAACATCTTGTCATCTGTCAAACATTGTTGAAGCTACCTAACCGTGACTGGAAACGCCACCCACAATTCCGAGACCCATAGTTGTGCTACATTTCACCAGATTTTCGACATATAGACATAACTAATCGCCTTAACATTAACGAGACTGCTGTGAATCACGGCTAAAACGATACCAAGGAGAAGATTCTAAATCCATTCTAGAGGTTGGAGACCCTGCGGCCCAACCGCAGAAGACGACGAAGAGTTAAACTTTATAACATTCATTTTCCATTCTCAGAAGTAAGCAAGCCACCTTAAGCCATTGCTTGGCATAGTGCTGTAGCTTAGCTATTGATAATGATTATAAAAGTTACACACATTTGATGCAAATATACCGTATATTGTTCCCATCTGATATATAGCCTAGGCCATAGTATGGTATAAAGCCAATGGCAAATACCTGAACTCCATAACCATATTATTATTATTATTATTAATATTATTTAAAATAACGTTTTTACTCTTGTGGAGAATTTATTGCTTATAATGTTCTACTTAAAGTAAAAGTAAAATAGTGAAAAGATGGAATGAATTGTATTTCTAACAGTGAAGGCAACTCTCCCTTCTTTTTTCCTTGACAATAGTGTATGCTACGACTTGTAATAATTTATAACAAGTACGAAAATCATTATCCTAACAAGCATTTGCTTTATACAATAAACAACAATAGCTGGATTAATGTATTTAATTTTGCTCTAACATATTGTTTGTCATGAAATATCTTTCAATGATAAGATTCTACATGAAGTCTGACCAATATTTCCTTATACATATCCATGTTTACAAAGTTATGCATAAGATTTAGTAATTTAAAACTACGCTTTTCCAGTATAAAAATATAAAGGTTGCAGCACCTTTGCTGCTTACTGTACGATATTTAGTATTGATAATTAATAATAACAATAATAATATATATATATATATATATATATATATATATATATATATATATATATATATATATATATATATATATATATATATATATATATATACCTTTACTTGTCCATTACAGAACAAAGGCCTCAGGCATGTCCTTCCACTTAATAGTCGCGTTTGTATATGGTCTTCATATGCCATTCCACACCAGCAAACTTTCTTAGTTTGTCCATCCATAGTCTTCTCATCCTTCCCCTTCTTCTTTTGCAATCGCTTGGGACCCATCCTGTTATTCTTAATATCCATCTGTTATCTGTCATTCTTATTACATATTATTAGAATATCTTATACTTTAGTTTGCTCTCGTATCCATGTTGCTCTTTTTCTCTCTTAGTGTTATTCCCATCATTATTCTTTCCATAGGTTTTTGAGTTGTAACTAGCTTATGTTCTAAGGCTTTAGTAAGGCTCCAAATTTCCGATGCATAACTTAAAACTAGTAGGACCAGCAGATTAAATACTTTTCTTTTTAGAGAAAGTGGCACTTTACTGTGTATAATCTCATTTTGTTCACCAAATGCTCTTCATCCTATGCTTATCCTTCGTTTAATTTCGGTCTCGTGTTTCAGGAAAACAGTCTGTCTTAAGTACGCAAAGATACACACACACAAACACACACACACACACACACACACACACACATATATATATATATATATATATATATGCAGAAGAACCACTGGGAAAATGAAAATACGAAATATACGATTAAGTCCAGACTAGTTTCGTGATACTTCGTCAGGACTTAATCGTATATTTCGTATTTTCATTTTCATTTTCCCCTTGGTTCCTCTGTATTTGAGCATCACGTTTTCCTGTGATGTTTACGCATATATATATATATATATATATATATATGATTATATACATACAGTATATACATACGTAGCATACATGTTTATTAGAAATACAGGTTATATGTATTTGTATTTTTAAATTGACTATTTTCACAATTGATGTACGACCATTATTGGCGGTAGATATGTCCTTTGTCTTCCCTTTTCTAATTAATTTCTTGATTGTTTTTACTTCTCTAGTATTCTAACACTGTTTATTTAACATTTTGTTTTTCTAATTATCATATTTATGATATAAAGAATATAGTCTTTAATTACAGTTGAGCACTGTTTCAATTCCTTCATCTGTCTTCCTTTGACATGCTACTGCTAAAGTGATATTTTTACGGGATGACAAACCTACAGTTGAAGTTTCACTTTCTTGCTGAAATGTTGATAAAAGAATTTCTGGATTTATTTTGCCCACTAGAAAGGTGAATCTGGTGTTCTTTATGCTATTTTAAGCTTTAGAACACATGTTTTACGAAGTGTCTCTCTCTCTCTCTCTCTCTCTCTCTCTCTCTCTCGCTAAATAAGACCATTATCAATAAAAAAAGATTTTTACTTCATTCATTACTCAAACCTATTTACATATTCATCCATGAACTCAACTGGTATGTTTTTAACAGCCCTTTATTCCATTGAAAAAAACATCTTGAATAAAGAGAAATTCTCCGGAATCCCCATCCAACCCTCCGAAGGTGTTGCAAGAGCAACGTCATATTTTATGCTGAATTATGGCGAGCGCAGCTCTGCAGCATGAGGTTAATGTGCATTAGGACTTCTTTAGAGACGATTGTAATTCGAGAATGTTGCATGCTTTGCTCTCTCCTCCATCTTTCTCTCTCCTTGTTGAGAACTTTCGGGCTTGAATGTAACTTATGGTAGTTTTTTATGTAATCTGAGGATATTTATGCGTATGAATATACTAATTTGGTAATTATATTTGGTGTTGTTATACATGTAAATGCAGATTTCTAGGTGTCGACCGTAGTAGAAGATTGTTGATGTTTTCCGGAGAAATTGGTTTTTATATGTAGTAGTGAATAGAACCTTTAAAGACTAGGGAAAGAATTTAAAAAGATTTGTTATATGAAGAAACTGAATATGGACTTACCAAAGTATAATGATAAATGAAACTTAGGAGGATGCAGTACTTAATAAGTATATATTAAAGGTTAGGGTAATAGATAATTGTATATACTGTATATCTACCAAGGCACTTCTAATTTGAGGGATAGTAGACATCCAAAAATAAAAAGAAACAAAAGGGGACTTTTGTGACGTAGTTCCGATAGGCCCTGATGTTTCCTCCGATCGCCTTGGTGACCGCTGAGGTAGTGACAGTAGGGGATTCTGAAAATGAACCTTCATTTGTGGTGGATAACGGGGAAAGGTGAGTTGTGGCACACTAGTAGTAGCAACAAAGCTTGGCTGAATCCCTCGTCATGCTGGGAGGAACGAAAAGACAGGTAATTTTAAGGCGAGGAAGGTGTTAAATTAGAAAATAAGTAAGGACGGTAGCACAGTCTTTATAAGAGATAGGAAATATTGTTGATAATTGTAATTGTAATTTTTATATAATTATTTTCATTGTTAGAATAGGGGTGATGTCGTTGATCCTCTGTAAATGCTTAAAATTTATTTTTTGCTGAGAGCTGCTGTTATTTTTCAAGGTATGTATGTTGTATATTAGATGTTCTTTGATTTCTTTTGTGCAGTAAGAACATAAGAACTTAAAACTAATTCTTGCTACCTGTATATTTTAAATAATCAAAACATAGTTTGTTATAAATTGTTAACACATTTTTCCTTATTGATTGTAATTTTTTTCTCGTGCGTTATTTTCATCTGAATTACAGTTCACATTATTCCTGAGTTTATTTTACATATTTGCACCTTCTTGACATATTTTTCCCGTGCCAAGTTAACGTAGATATATTTTATAAGGACAAAAGTGATAGGTACTGCTACTTATCAGAACTTTGTTATTTCTTAATACTATTAAAAGAAGTATTGTCTTCGTCTTGAAACGCATGTCGCAGAAACAGCAGGAAACAAATAAAGCTTTTGTTTACATTCTTTCCTCGTGTTTGTTGCCTCTTCTCTGTTTGTTTTCTATCATCTTTTCCTAGGGGAATTACCACTGTTAGGAGGAATAATTTTATCCATCATTTATTTTACTTTTGTTTACATTTCCATTCTATTTCTCTTCTTTTCCCCGGTTCTGTTTGTTTATTATGAACCTCAACTTCTGCGTCTCTCCGGCCACATTCTTCGAAGAAGATTTTTATCATCCTCATTATTATTCTCTTGTCTTTGTAGTTTGGAAAATTAGGGGACTTTTGAACTGTTTGTTTACACAAGTTTTCGTAAGTCAAAAGTAATTTCTGTGACAAAGCATTCCTTCTGCACCCACCTCTCTCTCTCTCTCTCTCTCTCTCTCTCTCTCTCTCTCTCTCTCTCTCTCAAACGGGTTGCTTAATCATATTCGTTTTTTGATTCTCGTTCCCTTGCAGATAGAGGAATATTGCCTAATGACTTCCTCTCCCTTCTTTTGAAGTCATTAAATATTTCTAGAGCGCCCCCTTTTTATGCTTGCATTCCCTTTCTTTGCTTTTTCTCTGATTTCACGTCTCATTTCCGTAATTATATTTCGATCTCATTTCATTTTGTCGCATAGCCACGCCTTCCTTCCTGCTCCTTTGTGTTTGGGACTACCTCGTTTGTTATTTTATTATTAATTTAGTAATTAATTTACTTATTATCTTGGGAAAAATAATTGATCATTGACGAATTCTCTCTCTCTCTCTCTCTCTCTCTCTCTCTCTCTCTCTCTCTCTCTCTCTCTCTCTACAAATGTTTGAACAAATTCGCTCTATCCAAAAGCAAATGTATTCTATGTGGAAGGAATAAAAAACCTTAGAGACATCCAAAAATACTTGTAACTCCTTGTATCTTTCAATTTTGGATGAGAAAATTCTGCTTTGTTAATAGTTTATATTTTTTTCTTAGTTCACAAACTAAGAGTTTCAGTGAACACTGAATACATTATTTAAACGCTGATGTTGTTTTCGATAAAGGTTTTGTCACTCTTCTGTAGTGGTTTTGTACTATCTCATTCCCTTGGATGTGCTTTCGGCAGGATTTTGGAGTCATGTTCATATTTGTTTTCCACGAACTTTTACGTAGATTAAAAGTTTATTCATCTTGATATGGACGTGAGACTGTTTTCGTCAGAATATCTGCTTAAAGTGTTTGTTTATTGTTTGGAATCCTTTTTCCATGGGGAAAAATCTCCCTTGAGCATTTAATAAGTGTTGTTTTTGTGCCTAAGAATGTTTGCCAAATTTTGTGGTTCTGATAAAGGTTTATCACCGTTTGGAAAGCGGTGTTTTGATATAGAGTCGAATTAGCGTTAGATATTTTGGCTTTGAATCGGTATTAGCACGATTAAGAATCATATCATCAAAGTACTATAACGAAAAGAGTGTTTTACAAAAAAGACCATATTATTATAAATGAATTTCTGTTGATATTCTTTTTTTTCATCTAGATATGTAATACAATGGTACATTAAGGAATCCAAACATCATATTAAGACCCATAATTGGCTTTCGGGAAATAAAATCCTAAACTAAATTAAGAATATGTCGAACCTTGTTTATTTTACCATACGGCAATTACGTTCTTGTTTACTCTTGTCTACTTCTGTGATGGAATTTTTGTTTATCCCATTATGTTGTTATTGATTTCTTGATAATTCTGTTATACTGATATCGAATTACAGTTTCCTGATATTATCGATTTGGCAATTCTGTCTTCAAGTACGGCAGTAAAATTTTCAGTAACTCAGTTCTGTTGTGACCAAATTATTATAAATCTATTCCTACTGTGAGCTTATTATTCTTGAGGTTGTTTCTCGGTGATTGAGTTATTCTTAATTAAGTTGATTAATATAATCAATTTCATCTCTGTGATAAGATTATTTTCAACCCGTCATGCGTAACAAATTATTCTTAGTACTTCTTATCAATTGAATGGATCTATTTTTGGTTTCTTAAGACTTTCATTCTTAATATTATTCTTATCGTATAGAAATCTAATTTCTTTTATCAAATTTTCATTAAATTTTTATTAATTTATTGCCTTGCAGATCTGAGAATTAGATCATATGAAGCAAATCTTTGTACACAAAAAAAAAAAAAATAAATAAAAAAAAAATTGCACGTTGCTTAAAGATTAAGGAATAAAGTAAAGGCAAAGTAACTTTGTTCAATGAATTCGAAATATCTAGAACATCTCTTTAGAAAAAAGCATACATGGAAATATTATGCTTGTGTCAAAGCAACTACATTGTTTTGTTACGCAAAGATTTATGAGAAAAAAATAAAAGTACTTGATTATTTTGTAAAGATTTAAATGAAGTTTGACCTTAATGATATTCATTCAGGAGTATATTTCGTCATTCATTAATAGCCAGTTGGAAGTTTGAGTTTCATTTTTATATCCATTTTAGTTTCACTGAGACTTAGGCCTAAAAACCTAATATCATACCAAGCTTTCCAATGATCCTTGAATGGTTTCGTAGAGTTTCTAATGAAGTTCATATATTTAGATATCATTATCCCTTGTGAGACGGTGGCCAGATATTGAATTAAAGTACCTTGTGGGTTATTCTAAAACACCTTTCGATAGTCATAATTATCTTTGCTTTCAGGCCGAACTGAGACATTCTTATTTTTGTGGAACATGCTTAAAAATATATACAATTTTTTTTTGAAGAATTATGCAATAATTTTCCTCAAACAAAACGGTCAAGTATATCTTATTATCATTATAATGTATTGTTGGTATTGAAATAGTACCCCTCAGCATACCTGTATGGTGTATTTGTATGTACGGGTGCTCCTGTGCACCACAAATGTTTGTATTGTTACACATATAACAAATTATATATATATATATATATATATATATATATATATATATATGTGTGTGTGTGTGTGTGTGTCTGAATATATATGTGTGCATGTATGTATGTGTGTATAATTTCTCTTAAAAGCAGAGGGTCTAGAAGGATTTACTTTCACTCTCATAAACATTCCGGGGGGGGGGGGAATTTTGACCTACTCTACCCTTTCATTAAGCAATTATATATATGCATATATATATACATGTATATATATATATATATATATATGTATATATATATATATATATATATGTGTGTGTGTGTGTGTTTGTGTGTGTATGCGTATATATGTCTGTATGTATGTAAGTATATGTGTATATGTATGTATTTGTGCATATGTACATGTGTACATACATACATGCGTACATATAAATACTCTTTGGGCATACGCTTTTAAATTGTCAGTATATGCTAAAATACTCGGGACAGTAACTATCTTAAGGCATCAGTTTTCAAGTATTCTTTATATATTCCTGACTTCAGGGATATAATTTTGGAAGCGAAGAGAAAGAAGAAAATTTATGTTATAATTTCGTAGTTAATGAATTGTAGAATCGATACAGAAAACAAGGAATATATGGAAGAGAAAGGTCGCCCAGGCCTATTCATCGTTAAACTTGTAGAACACTGTAGCAGTTTAATAAAATTATTGTCTTTTATGATCTTATTATAATGTTTATATGCACATTTAAATACGCTATTGAAAGATCTTCCTTGAAAGAAAACATTTATCCATCTTTACTTTGGGCAGTTAAGATATAACCAGGAAGACCCTTTATTTTTCTGGAAAAATTAACTGGATTGGAATCACTTGCTTCATTTCATGGAAGATTTTATCTTCGATTCAGTAATGTTTTCAGATTTTTAACGTCTTTCAGATGCATCGTGACTTGCAATAGCACTATGAAAATTCAACAGGGTTCAGTATTCATACGAATGTGCAAAAGGTTTTACCGCAAGATAGGTGCATATTTTAGCGAAATTTTGAATCACGATTTCATTTGGATTCACACACACGATCCTGAATTAATAGATACTAAAGAGTCCTTTCTTCAATTTTCATTTGCGTAATATTCCATTAAGTGGACCCTCTCATTAATTGAATCTGCGTCCTCAGAAGTTTTTTAAATTGTGTAGTTCACATATGATATGATATGCATTAGTAAGAAGTAAAATTCCCTCTGTGACAATTGGATTCAATATTGTATTTACGAAAGCTACTGAGAGAGAGAGAGAGAGAGAGAGAGAGAGAGAGAGAGAGAGAGAGAGAGAGAGCTGCTTGCATACATTTTCAAAAGGAATTTGCCTACGAAGCAGAATGACCTCTGCAAGGGAAGTCATGATTTTTAATGGATACAGAAGACATAATTATCATTGAGTATATCCGCCTTGTAAAATTACTTAAAACTTTGAAGTCCAGAAAAATTTGTAAATTGGTGCTCTTCGTAGAGTCAAGGAATATAAAGACGAAACGTTCCCTTTATGCCAAGAAAATTTTCTCTTTAAAAGTTGCAATAAAATAGAAACAAGGTTCCAGTCTACTAACTACAGGCGGCGCATAGATGAATGAACAGGGTTCAGAGAAGAAATTCGTAATGGTCCGGTTTGAGATGAGGCTAAAGAGATAAGATATAGGAATGAGAGTAAAGGAAAAATAATGTTAACTTTTGAACTGCAGATGCTTAGAGCCCATGTAAGATGCCTTACAATAGTGTCCAAAGATATTATTTGCGAGACTTTACTGGTTTCTTCTTCCTAAGGTCAGTGTTAGATGAGCTAATTAGTAATAGATTCTTGTTCAGTGTTAATTTCCCATTGTCGGCCCATATGCTGCAGGAATTAATTATGACTGTTGAAACATTAGAATCCACTTGGATTACTAAGAGTAGTTTATCTCGTTAGTTAATCTCTTGATTTTATACATACGTCTCATCTATTTACATTCCCATACTTTCTTACGGTACACGAGGCGATTTATTCTAGAAAATACTTTTTGTATTGAACTAGTTACTCCGGAATAGGAGAAAATGTACGGTTATGATTTTGTGACTTGTAGTATGAGATTTTTCTTGTGAAATTTTTTGTCCATTGATAAAAAATGTTTTTTCCAATCTCTCTCTCTCTCTCTCTCTCTCTCTCTCTCTCTCTCTCTAGTGTGCAACGTAGATAGTTGACATAAACATGGGACCCGTAGACCGAGATGTGTTTCAGTTTCCTATCGAGTTTAGTGCCAAGTGGAAGCCATTGACTTTGCATCCCATTACGAGAAACAGATCGAGGAAGAGTGGAAGTAATTTTTTGTCACTGGAGTTATTTTGTTAGGGCAAAAAGTACGGAGAGAGAGAGAGAGAGAGAGAGAGAGAGAGAGAGAGAGAGAGAGTTGTTGTTGTTGTTGTTGTTGTTGTTGTTGTTGTTGTTGTTGGTCGTTTTTGCTCTAATTGATATTGTTTTAGAATTGCTAAAATGGACAGAATACTACTAAGTATATATCGAAGCTATTTGGATTGAGATTGATGAGGATTCAAGAAATTAAATTACTTCCTTTATCCTCTTTCACACTTTTGATATTTATTCTCAATGTTATACTTTGTTTTTCCACATAGTTCGTTTTACCCTATACAGTGACGTTATCATAAGGAAATGCAATATTTTCATCACTTTCGTTATCATATATCCTTTTGTACGACTCGTGAAGCAATTCTAATACTTTTTTTATGATAATTTTGTCTTTTTGTAAAATGGAACAGATTCCATTAAATTATTATAATTGAATGGGCAGCAGATCCATTAAGTAAAAATCTAGAATTCTTTTCCGTCCCAGTTGAAATATAGTTTGGTGCAAATTGGCTGAATCTCGGGAAAACCCACAAAAGGGGAGAAAAAATACTTTTTTTTTTGGCTCTCTTTTTCCACAAGTAATATCCTTTTCAAAAACTGTTTTAAAGACTTTCTTTCTCTGAATAAAGTTTCGATTGGGAGGGAGGAAAACGATTCGCCTCGGGAAAGAATTAAAGGTTCCGTTGAATTGCTTTTGTCTTTGTGGTTGTGATTATGATTGTAAGTGAATGTTGTGGTTACCCTTTGTTCTCTTTGGGTTAGAAAGAAAATTCACCCAAATAGAGACAATAGGTGAGTATGCGTGCCAGTTCAAAGGAAAAATGTGGAATGAATGCAGAGACAAAAAGAAATGTTCTTAATTTTAACATTAGAATTTCTATTTTCGTATTTTTTGTATTCTCAACTTTGAGCTGACATTCACCATGAGCTATGTGCAACACTGCTTTAGGTTTCTAGTTGATAAATGAAATGTCAGGGGCAAAAAAAGTCATATTTTATTGATGAACAAAGCAGATTTTCTTTTTCATAGGATATTAATGACCTTTTTGGTCAGTTAATTACTCAATGTGTTGTTAACGAATAGATAGCGGTAAATAGTGCCTGGTCAAGCAAAGTACATGAAAAACAGACTTAATTATTGTCAGAGTAGCGAATTAAATTCATGTGACCGAATTAATGATACATAATTAATCTCATGGGAAATTATGGCAAGTTTCAAATTGAATGAAACCGGGAGGATAGCTCTCTCTCTCTCTCTCTCTCTCTCTCTCTCTCTCTCTCTCTCTCTCTCCAAAGACTAATTTCTCAGTCCGAAATATTTTGATGAAACACTAATCGGAAACTTATGTTTATCCCATATGTAGTACTATTAATAAGTCTTTGGAGAAGCAGGACTTGTATTGTTTTTGAAAAAGGAATAGATCATATTTAACTTGGTATGGCTATGTAAAGCTTGGTGTTTTATATTTCATCTTAAAATTTATTCTGTTGAAATGGCGAATAAATAATTTTTGGTACAGCTGCAGTTTTTGCTACGGACTGAACAGTTCCTTATTTATTTAAAGTAGACGACTGTGTCAGTCAATGTATAAAAGAGAAGGTAACCCTGATTTTTTATACAGTTAGCAGAGCAATTAGAAAATTAAAACTACTCCATTCCTGACTTCCAGGAGCTAAACAAACTTATTTGACCTTTTTTTTTTGTTCACCATAAAGCTTATGGAAGTGTGGGTCTAGGTGATTTAATGGCTCCTAAGACGCTCATTTTGTACTGGCCTAGTTAGAGAACTGATAATGTTACTCCATTAGGGAAATATTGTTGTGGTAACTTTAGCCCTGCCAATAACTACTCAATAGAATTTTATCTCCTTTGTCTAAAGTTTTTGACCAACTATTGTTAACGCTTCTGAATGCAAATGCTTTAAGTAATCATTTGTTCCCTATTTTGCTGTTTGACTTTGTCCAGGGTCTTGAATCTTGTGTTCTTAAAATTCTTGTTTTACAGAAATCCCTTTATTCTGGTATTGAAATTCGTATGCTTGGTATTAATTCTAGTGCTGCATGCTGGTGACTGTATGCAGCCTTTTTTTTTTTTTCTAAATATTGCCGGGACGATTTGGTTTAGGCATTACATTTATGTAACTTAGCAGCCCGGAAAAAATGCAACTCATGAAGATTATAGATGCGATTCATGATTGCAAATTAACTTCGGAGAAAAATGTTCGGTCTATTTATTTAATAAGTGAAAAAATTGTATATTGTAGATTTTTTAGGTTACTTTTGGAGACTCGTCTATCTTGGAGAAATATTCGTTTACTCCGCCATGTTTAGGCATATTGTTCTGTTTGGTCTTCAACAGATCACTCCTATCTTGAATTAGTGGTCTATCTGATTTAGATGTTACTCATCCAAAGATTCAGTAGAATACAGTATTCAAGAGGTGGTATTCCGGCTCTAACCAAATTGTTAAATGATCTTCGTAACCAAATGGCTGAATAGATGGAGCCTCAAAAAGGAAACAGTCCAAATAGTTTATTTTGTTGAGTAGCATTATATAAGTCTTGCTTCTAAAGTATGTCTGCTACTTATCTAATTAACATTCTTATATATCTTAATATGTTTTTTTATCGATTCCCTTTAATAGTTTATTGTTTACATTTCGGCGTGTTTTACGAATTGGTCTTGTAGCATTCTGCTTACCCTAAACGCTAGAATTAATGATGGCAATAATGATAGTGATTCATTGTCGACTGTCTTCTTCCATTATTCACTACTTCACAATTAGAGCTGCGAACTTGATTTAGTGTTTTCAATTGATATTGAAGTTTCAAAGTTGAAAGGAGATTTAACATAAATTAATTGTTTTTTTTGCCAACATTTTTTCAATCATAGATTCATAGTGAATTTGTTTCCTCTAAATATCTCTTAGTTAATGAGGATTGACATTGGCTGTTTCAAGTATTAATGGAGATTTCAGGATTTTTAACCTTAATGGCGAAAGCACTAAAATCATTAAAATAAGTATAAAGTTACGACAACCAGTGTTTCCTCTCCCCCCTTCCCTTTTTCCAAGGGTAGAGAGAATACCCTGGTAGGCCTGATAATTAGTGAGTGGTGAGCACAGTAAGTTAATATAGCGTGATCTCTCATCCCACTCCTGCCATAAGGATTAGCACAGCGAGTGAACATCCATGTACATTACGAAGAGCGCCGAAGTCCTTAACTTGAGCTAGAGGTTCATAACTCAATTAGGGGTGGCCCCTGTGAAGCAGACGCCACACCAGTATCCCCAAAGTTGAGGTCCATTTCCGTGATAAAGGCTCCTTTGTGGAGAAATCTAGTTATCATCGTCAGAAGCATAACAACGATCTGAATGAAATTTTCTTGCTTTTTACTCATCCTCAGAAGGATTAGCACTCCTACACCCTACTAAACATCGCGTCTTAAGGCCTGGCATGAGAATTTGTTAAATATCTTTGAAACTCATAATTAAAAAGATTAGTTTTTGAAAGTGTATTTTTACTACAACTAATTCATAGGTTCAGAGAAAACCCAAGTAAAACCTTTGGTTTACCCAAGTGTAGTGATCATTTATTTAAATGTGGCATAATTAGGTGTGCATTCGTCCGTCCTTTCCTAGGATTTGAACCTGGACCGTTTTACCTGATGAGCAAAAATGACTCATATATATATATATATATATATGTGTGTGTGTGTGTGTGTGTGTGTATATATATATATATATATAGATATGTGTATATATATATATATATACACACATATATACATATATATTATATATATATATATATATATATATCCGCGTATTTTTTAACGGATGTGTATATATAGAACAAATGGCGTACAGAAATAGATGAAACAGATGTTAGGCGTCGGAGGAATGTAGTTTATAGTTTTAAAGGGGCTGTGTTTCAGGGTGATTAGGCAGTACAAGCTATAGAATAGATTAAAGGCTTCCTTTAATGGGCATTCGTCAGTCGGAAAATATGGAACCCCAAACCATCGTCCACACATTGTACATCTTGCCGAGTTTTCATTGGGAACTTAGAGAGAGAGAGAGAGAGAGAGAGAGAGAGAGAGAGAGAGAGAGAGAGAGTCGTTAAAACCGATCATTAAAACCAGTATTTATACCATTCCGGCTAACATATCTGTACGTATGACCATTATTGAGGTTTTATGACAGCGAGATGGGAAGTAATGCTTTGGAATACCATCTGTAAAGGTTAATGAAAGTCGTACACATGAAAGGATTTTCAAAGAATTTCCGTTTTGCAATATAGACAATTCGGGGAATTTTCTTTTGGTGCATAGAAAAGAGTATGCAGACGAGTTTGCATTTGTGTCCCACTTATGATTTTGATCAGCAGAGTAATGCATGATTTTCATTTCATCATTTTTTTTTTTTTTTGCTGTAGGCCACTAATGTAAACTTTTTAATCATGAGATGTATTAATTGGATATAATCTTGCCAATTTAGCAACGTATCCCTTTCGTTTGTACGAGTAAAACTTTTATTGCCTTACTTGAGAGAGAGAGAGAGAGAGAGAGAGAGAGAGAGAGAGAGGGGGGGGGGGGGCTTGCGGTGAATGAGTAGGTCAACGAGGACATTTTAATGGAAGCTCTATATAGAATTGTCATTTTTTTTTTAGCCCAACAGATTAGTTTTATCCGTGCCTTCCGGGATTTCACTGAATTATCAACACATAAATATGAATTGTCTTCGTGGACATTGATATCTTTTTTAAATAATATAGAAGTTAGTCAGAGATAGGAAAATGTTCGAGTAAAAAGTTGAAAAAAAACCCCACTTGGAAATATACATGTTCTTAGAAAACATGTAATACCTATATTTCGATAAGACTTTTCCAATACGATTCGCTTCATTTTTTTCTTCAGTATATTTAAATATATTGTAAGAGACATATTACTGGTGATATTTTTTCAATAT
>NC_090751.1:44846619-44869119 GCF_036898095.1 Palaemon carinicauda
ACATTATTGTAGTCTCCTTTTCTTTAAAGTGATGTTAGAATGGAAATAAGCTATAAAAGCTGGAATATATAGTTAACAATCCATAACTTTTATTCCACTGTATCCACAAAACTGGTATCGTGAAGTATCCACCAGTGTTGTTTTTGTGTTGTTTCAAGTTATATCGGATAACTAAATGAATAGGCCATTTGTTGGCCTTCTGCCAGCAATGAGTGTAGCTCAATTCAGCTGAGGGTACTAGAGAAAGGACCAAACTTGCTGATTCAACGGCGTCTTTCGGTCCCTTTGAGAAGAAACAAGTTTGCCTTTTGTTTACAAGAGCTGTCAGTCAGAAACAACAAGATCCTGTGACCTCTAGTCTAACCTGATGGTCTTTATTTTAGATTATCCTGGTTATGATTTCGGTTTATTCCCTAGATTTTGAACGGAATAGGGGTTTTATTTTAAGTTTGTTTTTATTTATCTATAAACTGCTTACGTGATTTTTATTACAACCTGTTCTCGTTACCTCTTGCAAAAGTTTGTATTACTTATATTAATCTCTTCTTCTGAGTGACATGTTATGTTAATTCATGGGGCTTTCTCACAATTCTAGAAACATGTATGTATACATACATGTATGTTTGTATGTATGTATGTATGTATGTAATGATGTATGTTTAAGAGTAATATAACATCGCGAGAGTGATGTAGGGGTTAGTATTATAATGTACAACGAACTTTGTTGATATGACTGCAGTAGATATTTGCAGTTAAAAAAGAATATGAAGTGTAACTCGATTTTTTAATAAATTTATTTGGAACGGACGAAGACTCCGATAAGTATACATAAATAAGCTTCATTTGTAATACGGAGTTATGAAGACATTATGTAAGTGTGTGTATATGAAATCTTGCTGATTTTGCAAGGAGAGAGATGCAGGCAGCCTTTGTGGGAAACCGAAGGTTGAGGGAGGTGAGGCGTGCTCCAAGGAAAAGGTACAGCGTTTGCATAAGTGCGGAGCAGAAATGCCACACATCCATCCCTCTTCATGTCTATTACAACTACTGGAGATGCTATGGCTTCAAAGCCTTTAGTCTCCACATGCGCAGAGAAAAGGTAAGTTGGTGAAGTGGTCTCTTTTATGTTTCGTTAGAAGTGTTTAGTTTGTAAATAGTTTGAAAGCTTGTGCGTAAACCCGAAATGGCAACGTTGTATTTAAACCCAGGTTCCATCTCATCAGCATACTATAGATTGTGGAAATTATATCGTAGACTAAATTTGATATGAGGTAAGAAAATTCTTTATTTGTAATAATGTTTATTGTTTCCACAGACTTGGGTATTATCTAGGTTACAGGAATTTATATTCTATTTATAAAAAAAAGCTGTCAGGATGCCTGAAAACTTTAAATCAATCAATCAATCAATTAATAAAAATAGCTGAAAAAGTAGGTTTGTCAAAGGTGTTGTGATATTAGTAACTTTTATTTTGCTATTTTCATTTTATGTTTACAAGATGAATGCTTGCAAGCTTCGCTTCTGCCCAATATGCGCAAGGCTGGAAAATGTGACCATTCTCTTTCTATGAATGCAATTGAGTTGTGTTTCCCACTTCTTTCGCTCTATGTATTGAAGAAAAGATTTTTGGCCTTGTTTATAATTAGAAACTAGACCCGGTAACTGTGCATAATGGTCTTTCAATAACTGTTTGTTGTTCGCTATATCTCATAATATCGTCTTATAGTAATCGACTAAGGTTAGTACATTAGAAGTTACCATAAATGCAACCTACAAGCACAAATGTAAATAAGCGATTTTTGCAGTGGCAAAACAATTTTTGTTAGCCTAACAGTTTGTAATAAAAATAATATATTCATGTTTGGTTGTCTTTTTTTTTTGTATAAACTCTCTCTCTCTCTCTCTCTCTCTCTCTCTCTCTCTCTCTCTCTCTCTCTCTCTCTCTCTCTCTCTCTTTATGTGCAGTTAAAAGAAAAGAAACTTTACCCTTCTGTCAGATCCTCTCTACAGTACCTAGCTATGTATACGATTCAACTGTCCGCAATATTAGATATCCCTTATTTACATATTTTCTTATTTTCTTTCACTTGGTTACATTGTCAACGCAAAGAGACACACACAGCCCGCATATTTTATTCACATAAGCATCAAAACGAGATAAAATTCTCTTTTCCTCAAAAATGTCATATGCAATTCATGCCTTCACAATTCCAGCCCCATTCAGTATTCAAAACACAGTTAGGACGAAAGCCATCTGTTTCAAAGCCTACTAGGCCTCGTCGAAGGTTTTGAGGAGAAACTGACATAACTTTGCATTAACGCAATTCCAATAGATGAAACATACAGCTTCGGGAGCTAACATGGCTGCACGGAAGCTTCATAGATGATGGCGGTTTTGTGAAGAACTGTTGCAGCGTTTAATGCTTTGTGGTGGTCGACATTGTTGTTTGTAGTTGGACGCATGTATAGGTCTTCTTATGGCAGATCGGATTAAGGGGCATTATTGAGGAGTAATGCCCACTGCAGTTAAGGGTGTAGCGAATAGAAATTAATTAGAAATTAATTGGAAATTGGAGCGCCAATTGCTGGACGGATACAAATAATGAAAGCGATTCCAGTCGATTTAATCTATAATTATTGTTCTTCTTAGACTAGCTGTCGTTTTGTGGATGGTTGTTCGATTCATTCGTGTACTCTTGCGTCGCAGTTATTATGGTATTGCTGGGTACTGGTCCTTGCTAAAGATAGTAAATTCGGAAGTAAAGTATCAAAACCTGCTATCACTACGGCCCTCTTTATGAGAAAGAACTTTTTAAACGTGTTAATGTTTTGTTTCGAAGTTGTAATTGTCTCTTAATCATTCATCTGCAATCAAAAGAGAGAGAGAGAGAGAGAGAGAGAGAGAGAGAGAGAGAGAGAGAGAGAGAGAGAGAGAGAGAGAGAGAGAGAGAGATTTGTAGTTGCACCTTGTTAAGTGAAATTTAGGGTAAAATACGAGTCTAAAAGTCTAGTACTGTGTGTGTCTGGTGATCTGTTCCGGCTCGTTAAGAACAGAATTAGCAGCGCTAATGACCTTCTAGATCAGGAGAACACATGGATAGACCAGCTGTTCTTCTGCGCAGTACACTCGTCCATTTCTCTTGGGATAACATCATACAATTGGTCTATGACACAGAAATGAGTCATGGTTAAGAATGCTGGTGTTTCTCTATAGGACAATACCAAAGCACTATAGTATAATGTCAGATTAAAAGACTGGTCATGGTACTAATAAATTTTTATGTATTAACGAGACAAAGAGACAGGTAAATTTATTGACTTATCAGTCCAAGTAAAAGGCGGGTTAGGTTAGTGATTTATCAAGGAAATTACAAGGGCAGCTAAGGTATTGATTTACTAGTAAAAGTAAATGCTTGTTAGGATATTGGATTATCGGTTAAGGTGTCGATTTATCTGTCAAAGTTAAAGGGACGTAAGATAATGATATATCAGTTAAAGTAAAAAGCGGGTTAAAGTATTGATGTATCTGTGAGAATAGAATGTAGTTAAGATATTGATATATCAGTTAAAAGTAAAAAGGGGGTTAAGATAATGATATATCAGTTAAAGTAAAAAGGGTTTTAAGGTATTGATTTATCTTTGAGAGAAAAGGGGGTTAAGATATTGATACATTAGTTAAAGTAAAAAGGGGTTTAAGGTATTGATTTATCTGTCAGAGTAAAAGCGGTTAAAATATTGATATATCAGTTAAAGTAAATAAGGGGTTAATTGAATGATGTATGTTAAAGTAAAAAGGGGTTTAAGGTATTGATTTATCTTTGAGAGTATAAGGCGGTTAAGAAATTGATATTTCAGTTATAGTAAAAGGGCGTGAAGATATTGATATATAAATTAAAGTAAAAAGGGTTTTAAGGTATTGATTTATCTGTCACAGTAAAAGGGGATTAAGATATTGATATATCAGTTAAAGTAAAAAGGGGTTTAAGGTATTGATTTATTTGACAGAGTAAAAGCGGTTAAAATATTGATATATCAGATAAAGAAACCAAGGGGTTAATTGAATGATGTATCAGTTAAAGTAAAAAGGGGATTAAGGTATTGATTTATCTTTGAGAGTAAAAGGGTGTTATGATATTGATATATCAGTTAAAGTAAAAAAGGGTTTAAGGTATAGAAGTTTCTGTCAGAGTAAAAGGGGGTTAAGGTATTGATATATAAATTAAAGTAAAAGGGGTTTAAGGTATTGATTTATCTGTCACAGTTAAAGGGGGTCAAGATATTGATATATCCGTTAAAGTAAAAAGGGGTATAAGGTGTTGAATTATCTGTCCGAGTAAAAGGGTTAAAATATTGATACATCAGTTAAAGTAAATAGGGGGTTAATTGAATGATATATCAGTTAAAGTAAAAAGGTGATTAAGGTATTGATTTATCTTTGAGAATAAAAGGGGGTTAATATATTGATATATCAGTTAAAGTAAAAAGGGGTTTAAGGTATTGATTTATCTGTCAGACTAAATGGGTGTTATGATATTTATATATCAGTTAAAGTTAAAGACCCGTTAAGGTATTGTCATAAAGAAGAGTAAAACACCAGTTAAGGTATTGATTTATCAGTCAAATTAAGTAAAGTATTAACTTATTTGTCAGAGTAAAAGGGCCTCTAAGGTATTGATTTATCAGTTAATGTAAAAAGCCTGTTAAGGTACCGATTCATCTGACGAAGTGAAGGCTGATTAAGGTATTAACTTATCAGTCAAATTGAAAGGCTGTTTGAGTTATCACGTAAATTTTGTGATTTTTTATCAACATTCAGACAACCAGCCTAAATGAGGAGAGATATACAGAATATTGATTTATTCATTGAATAGATCAAAACACTAGACCTCTGAATTGAAAACATACGAGTATACAAACCTCCCATCAACAAGATTATCAAGAATGTCCTTATAAGTCATAAAGACCTTTAGAGTTGTTATGGGGTATGTTTTATATCTTCGAGTTTAATGGCAAGGCAATATTTTCCAATTATCTTTTGTTTTCTGTGTATATATATTATAAACAGTATATATATATATATATATATATATATATATATATATATATATATATATATATATATATATATATCTCATCATCATCTCTTCTTACGCCTATTGACGCAAAGGGCCTCGGTTAGATTTCACCATTCGTCTCTATCTTCAGCTTTTAATTCAATGCTTCTCCATTCACCATCTACTACTTCAGGCTTCATAGCCTCAGCCATGTAGGCCTGGGTTTCCAACACTTCTAGTGCCTTTGGTAGCCCAGCTGAACGTTTGGTGAACTAATCTCTCTTAGGGAGTGCGAATAGCATGACCAACCCATCTAACCGTCATCATGATCTCATTTAAATATGACACTTAAGTAACCTCTTTCATAGTTCCATTTTTAATCCTGTACTGCCATTTAACTCCCAATATCCTTCTGAGGGCATTGTTCTTAAATCTAATAAATCTATTAGAGATTGTTTCATTCTCATACCATGACCGATGTCCATATAGTAAAACCGATCTCACTAAACTGATGTATAGTATGATTTTTACATGTAATTTCAGGCGATTTGATTTCTAAATTTTACATAACCTACCTGTTGTTTAATTTTTTTTTTTCAATCTTTCATTAAACTCTAATTTTGAAGACGCTGTATTGCAAATCATAGTTCCAAAATACTTATTGATTCTACCTCATTAACCCTTTCTCCTTCCAATAATATTTCATTTTCCATTCCATACTCTGTTCTCATCATCTCTATCTTCCTTCTATTTATCCTTAGCCCAATCTCATGTAATACGTCATTCATTCTGGTAAGCAAGCTCTGCAAATCCTGTGGTGTTCTACTAATAAGGACGGATTCATTAGCATACTTTAGATCTGATAATTTTCTATCACCAATCCAGTCCAATCTTTCTCCACCATCTCCAACTGTTCGACGCATTACAAAATCCATGAGAATGATAAATAACATAGGTGACAACACATTTCCCTGGAGTACTTCGCTGCTCAATGGAAATTCATTTGATAGGACTCCATTAACATTAATTTTGCACGTGCTATTCTCTGACCAGACAATCAAATTCACATATTTAAGAGGAATTCCATAATAACACAGGACTCATCACAAAATTGGCACGTGCACACCATCAAAGGGTTTTTCATAGTCGACAAATGCCATCAAAAGTGGATTCCTATATCCTATGCATTGTTGTACAACATGTCTCAAAATAAAAGTTTGGTCAGTGCAACTTCTACCTTTTCGAAATCCTGCTTGTTTATCTCTCAGCTTTTCATCAATCTTTTTCTCGTCTCTTTAGAATAAGCATACAATATATTTTCATAACAACCAACGTAAGTGTGATGTCACTAAAATCATTGTAATCAGTCAGGTCTCCTTTTTTTGGACATTTTCACCAAAGATCCTAACTCCCATTCATCAATTTTTGTCTCTTCATCCCACATTCTACAAAATAATCTTGTAATTATTCTGAGTGTTACTTCATTTTCAGCCAGTATCATCTCTGCAGTCTTTTTATAATAGCTACGACTTAAAACACACTGAATTGCTTCATGGGCTCATCAAAGTCTTCATCAGCTTCAGGTATATCAATCAAATTATTCCCTTGAAATCTCCTATTCATAACCTCCCTAAAGTGTTCCATCCAACGTTGTCTTTCTTCATCTTCTGTTGTTATAACAGATCCATCTCTCTTTTTTGATGGGTTTATGCTTCTTCTTCTTTGTCCCAGTAGAGATTTCACTAATAATTCTATGAGTGATTCTTACACCATAGCCACTTCGTGAAGTCATAGCTTTGCCAGCTTCATCTGCTTTACTGTCTAAATATTCTCTCGAGTCATTCCTGTTTTTTTTTTTTTTTTTTTTTTTTTCACTATCAATACTGGCATACTTAGCATATTATAACTTGTCATTTTCCTTACTTCCTCGAAAACATTTACCAATCAATTTCTGTCTTTGTCACCTTTTCATAGTATCCCAAGTATCATTTGATATCGAAGGAGTTCACTACCAACTGACTGATATATGTTCTAAGTATCGCACCATTCTTCATTAATTGTCTGCTCTTCGTCTCTGAAAGTCTCTAAGACTGCAAATCGACTCCTATATTCAGTTCCAAATGTTTATCTGTATTCTTCTGCTGGAAGCTTAGTTGTATCAAACCTATGTGTTCTATTTACCTTCCTGTTAGGTGCTTTCAATTTTAATTTCAGTGTGCCAATGAGGAGCTGGTGATCTCTACCATTATCTGCACGTCTATAGCTTCTTACATTTTTCAGTACTCCTTGTATTTTTATTAAGGGCAATGTGATCTATTTGATTTCTGTAATTGCCACATGGTGAAGTCCATGTATATTTGTGGATGTCATTGTGCTGAAAAAGAGTACCTCCAATTACAAGGTTGTTTATAGAACAGAAACTCATAAAATGTGCTCCATTTTTATTTGCAACTTTGCCAAGACCCTTGACACCCATCACATTTTCTATCCCTTGATTATTCTTTCCAACTTTAGCATTGAAGTCGCCAATCACAATTTTCCTATCTCTCTCTGGGATCTCATCTATTACACTCTTGAGTTCTTCATAGTATTCATCCTTCCTTCAAGGGAATCATTTTCTGGTGCATAGCAAACTATGATACACATATTGCACTGCTTTGATTTGAATTTGCAAGTAACAATCTGCTATTTATAGCTCTCCATTCAGTTAATGCCTTTTCTGGTCTTGGTGTCATCATTCCGACCCCTAGTCTTCTAACTCTATCTGTTCTCTTTGTGTATATATATATATATATATATATATATATATATATATATATATATATATATATATAAATACACATATATAAAAATATATATTGCCTTGGTCTACGAGTTCCCCCTTACAACGTGTTTCCCTTTGGGCCGAGATATCCAAACTATATTTCATAAATTCACTCTCCACATACAGTACTGTATCTTCCCAATGTGATTCATGGTTCGAACATTCCAATTACCAATTTTCAATTTTTCTTAAGTATTTATAAACCGGGAGATACGCCAAGGACTACATGCCACTCTGTCATCTTCTCTTTTCATTGACTGTTTAAATACATAGAGGATTCATTGGCTAGATTCATCAAAGGATAGCCAGTTCCTTGTGATACGCAGTGCCTATCTAACTAAGGCAAGTGATCCCTGCCGGTCCATACTAATTACAGTAAGATCAACTGCCAGGCATCAGGAGTAAAAGTCTAAGAGACAGTTTGTTTATGGCCTTAAGCCCAATCCATAACCCTGCTGCCAGCGACTTCATCGATATTTAGGGGATAATTTCCTCCACACCCATAGCTCTCATTACTCATTAAATGAAAAAGCCTTTGTGGCATCAATAATTTAAGGTAACAATTTTATAGTTTTTTGTATTTTTACTTATCTTCAGTGATAGCTTTGAAGGTAAAGACCAAATTTTGTTCTATGCTGATCCATTTGTTCAACTCTTTCAGACAGTTGTTATAGCCAATAACTAATGGCTTCTGTCGCGTCATCTCTACTATGTGTGCGGTATATTGCTACATTCTTTGGAATAACATGGGCTCTGTGCCTTCAGGCAACCCATAAAAAGAATTTATAGTCCTTAAATAATGGCAGGCATTCATCCATCTGGGTCTTAATCAAAACTTCAAAATTCCAGTTGTCGTTCCAAAGAAAAATCTTAATTCCCAAAATATTTCCACATCAGTTCTTAAGGCTTCAGAATATGTTCTGTCGGCAGGGTACAGAGTGTCCTGTTAAGTGGGAGGACATAGTCTTTGGAAACTTGAATGTTCAGCGCATGTTGCTGCATCCTGATGCAAACTGTTTTAGCAACCACCGACCTCCAATAGTCATCCTCCTAGTGAACAAATCATGTCCCTGATAAGGTCATTTAATGGCAGTTTTCAGTATAACAACAGACTGCTGATGTTTTGCCCATTATTGCAGTGAGCTTCAAATATCATCCTTACCATTTTATTTGTGGGGCCAATGTAGCATTTATTGAGGGGCTTACACACTCATTTTGATCATCTGAATCTATAAACTATATTGGTCTGAGACCAATAACAAAGGTGGTGGCTGTATATTTTGAGCAATACTTTTTCAAATGGTGACTTTTGTTTTACTCTGTAAGTGATGATTCCTTTATGGACATCTACATCTTGTCTTTAGGCTGTCCTATAAGCTCAGACTGCGATAAAGAACATTATGTTTCCTGTGTTTGATAGGGCCCTTGGCCTGTATACAAGGTTCATCTAGTTTTTTTCCTTATCATTTCCTCTATGACGTTATAAGGATATCTATTGTTTAAAATCTGTTTCATTTGTTCCAGTTCTTTATGAACAGGTTCTTAACGGGTGCAGTGGGAGGAGGCCCTCCCAATATAAGCCCCAATGACAGATTTCTTGTATGAATCTGGACACTCCTCATGCGTTTGGCCACCGGCCAGCATTCATAGTTTACGTGAAGGCTGATATGGCATAGTGCGTTCGTTGTTTGTCAACAAAGAAAAGGAAAATTATTTTTCTTACACTAGGTTCGTTTGTGACATTTAGGACTGAATTAGCTTTTAAAGGACTAGCAAATTTGTCTAGCTCTTCAGGTCTTCTTATTATGATGAAAACATCATCCACATATCTCGCATAGATTTTAGGCTTCTTGTGACTCCTGAATGTTCGATCTTCCACAGCAATCATGTACATGTTGGCAAAGAGACCTTACTCCATCTACCTGGCATACACCCAAAGCTAACCCTAAAATCTTAAGAATCAAGATTTCTATTATATGCAGGGTCTTTAGGAAATCTAACTGGAATTTTGAAGTTTTATTAAAAACCTACCTGTCTTCAGTAGTATTTCATTAACTTTCGTAAACATATTTTAATTTTCATAGTTGTATTTGGATGTTTTTAGATTCCAGTTTTTCTGTTGTAGAATGCACTACCATATGTAAGGATAGTAAATTCTTTGTATAGAATGCCAGAGAAGAGCCATTATTTATTTTCTTTATTTTCTGAACCAGCTGTCGGCAAAAGTTGAGTAAATGTAGCTGTGTAGTAACTAATTCTGTCTTTTTCCTCAAACTTCTATCCCTGAAGACAAAAAAAAAAAAAAAAAAAAGTAGAGACTAGAAGTTTCTAAGAACATTGATTTAGAAAATGTAGGAATTAATATTAATCGGGAATGCCTTAACAATTTAAGATTTGCAGATGGCATAGTTCTGTATTGTAAATCATGGGAGGAATTGCAAAAAAAATATTAGAAGATTTGAATAGAGAAGGCAGAAATGTAGGACTGAAAATTAATATGAATAAAACTAAGATAATGTTCAATGAAAATGCAAAGACTTCAAATGAGGGTTACAGATGAATCTCTGGAGATTGCTAATAAAATACGTACTTATGACAGTGTTTAACAAGGACATGAGACTTAAATTAAAGGAAGGATAAAAATGGGATGGAGAAATTTTGGTAAACAAAATGAGGTTACATAATGTAAAATGCCTTACTCTCTTCTATAGACCTTGGGAATAACACTAAGAAAAAGAAAACGAGCAACTTGGATACTAAAGAAAACTCAAGAAGAGTTGTTTTAACAAATTATAAAGAAAGAAATGAAAATGGGCAGTATATGTAATGATAATGGCAAATAATAGATGGACATTAACAGTAACAGAATGGATCCTTACATTTCAAAAGTATTAGGGAATGCTTCTGACTGGGCTTTTATTATAAATGAATTTCCAGTGGATATACGTGCCAAAGGGTAGAATGTGATATTAAATGCCATTGTGGTTGATATTCACATGATTAAAATCACGAGTGTTAGTGTTACATATTTATCATAGATATCCCCGTGTTGCAAACTTACTAATCAGCTATCATGGTTTAGATTGGTTTATTTCAAATCTAAGAACAGATTCCAGAATTCGACAGGAATAGATACAGTGGACTTTAAATTAACTTGTATATCTATTTATGGCTAGATTAGTTAGGTCGTCCTTGCAGGCATTGTTTCGAATCAGGCCATAGGTTCGAATCCTTGCCCAGCCAGAAGCATTTTATCAAAAATGAATTTCCAGTGGATATACAGTACATTCCCAAAGGTAGAATTCAGTATTAAATGCATTTTTGCATATTTACACACACTCATTTTATATATATATATATATATATATATATATATATATATATATATATATATATATATATATATATATATATATATATATATATATATACACACACACATACATACAGGTACTTGATGTTCCCCTACCATACCAATTTATTTTTTTTAGTCAATCAATCCTATGTTCTTTTCTAACAAATCTGTGTTGTTGCAGATATATGGGATTTAACAAGCCATATACTTATCTGTCTTTGCTTTCCATTACACCACATCCTCTGTTAACTAGTCGTATGGTGATATTTCTTAGGGGCTTTTTATTGTACATTCTTTTTGTGATTTTATTTTCCACTTGTATGCACTTCCTGATTGTTTTCCTGTCCCTCTTTGTCCTTTCAAACTCGTTTGACAATGAAGAAATTAATATTGACACTCCTTAAAACTGAATTTAGTTTGCTAAACACAATTAAAAGGAATACGGCATTATTGCAGTATTAATTTATCGTAAATTCTTTTCTCCCTATCAGAGTTATATTTAAATCTGGCCGTACCTCTCCCTTTTTAGAGTATTGTTCTCGCTGTATATATTGGCCATTCTCACCTTTGTTCCCATTCGTGAAAGGATTTAATAGAAAACATTTCGTGTAGTCAGCGATCCGGAAATTTTCGGTAGGTGACTATCGCCCATTCACTTCCGACTCTTTTTCAAATTTTGAAGTTATCCCACCTTCTGTTTTATCTTATTTCTTTGGTAGTCTCTTCCTTTTCATTTGATTTTTTTTTTACTGTAATGTGTAGTTTCACTACGTGGGAGAATTCAGGTAAACATGTGAAAAATATGTCCTGGAAGATTTTAAAGAGGGTGTTCTGGAAATCCGAATTCCGCGTTTTAAAAATCACCACCCTTTTTGTATATGATAAAGGATACATATGATATCATATCTGGTATGAAAATCCTGTGATGAATTCAGTCTTCATCTTTAATGGCCATTTCATCTGTAATCTTAAAGTGCAATTGCCATCATAAAATGAAGGGGAACCAAAATTACATATTTTGAAACTTCAGATGAATGAACAAAGTATACAATATTCGTATGAAAATTATTTTGAAACTTCAGATGAATGAACAAAGTATACAATATTCGTATGAAAATTATTTTGAAACTTCAGATGAATGAACATAGTATACAATATTCGTATGAAAATTGTTTAATTTTAACGACAGTGGAATTTTTATTTTAATATTCATTTTTTTTCTGAGAAAATCTGTATAATACGGTGATGACCTCGTCTCGAACTTTCCCTATAGCATTTAGAATTTTAATGCAGTAGTACTTAATTTTACCATGATTTCACACTACATTTTCTATGGGGATTTTGACATGGGAAAGTGAAAATATTGATGATATTTCATGTCATTTAAGAGATTTGTTGAAAAAAAAAAACAGTAAATGGTAACAATAACTTACACTTAGTGGGACATGACGGTATATCAGTCGAGGTGTAGAAATGTCTGGGAAGAGAGGGTGTAGAAATATTCTGGGACCTCTTTAAAAAAGATCGTCAATCAAGAAAAAAGGCAGGACAACAGGAGATATAGTATCATGGTCCTTTTATATAAAGGAGAGGGGGATATATAGGACTGCTCAAACTATAGAAGGATAACATTAATATCTCACACTAAGAAACTCTATGAACAAATTGTAGAGGAAAGAATAAGAAATGAAACAGGAGTAAGTGAAGAACAATTTGGATTTATGCCAGGAGAGGGTACAGTAGATGCAATTTTTCCATTTGAGACAAACAATGGAGAAATTTGCTGAAAGTCAGATGGGACTACATATGGTTTTTATTGATTTGTAGAAGGCATATGATCTGGCATCTTGGCAAGAAGTAGGGAGAGTAATGAGGGACAATGGTGTTTCAGAAAAGTATACATCAAGGTTCTACCCTCAGTCCTTGCATCTTTTGATCTTGTGATGGATGTTATTACAACAGGTGTCATAGAGGAAGTCGTCTGGAGTATGATGTTTGCTGATGGTGTTGCTTTTTAGACCTGACTAGAGAAGGGATAGCAAGGAAATTAGAGCTCTTGAATATCGAAGATTAAGGATAAGTATGGCCAAGACAGAATATCTGTGGATGGGAGTACGAAAATATGGTGCGGTTAAAATGAGGATAACATCAAGCGGGTTAAACGTTGAAGTACCTTGGGTTCTGTGTAATGGAGAATGAAGGCGTGGACCCTGAATCTAACCACAGGGTACAGTGTGCCTAGATGGACTGGAGTTCATCAGGAATAACATGGGATAAGAAAGTTAGTGCAAAGGTAAAATGATGGTTTTATTAAAGTGTAGTAACACCAGCTTTTGTGTATGGAACTGAAACTTGTCCTATAAAGAAGACCTAATAAAGGAAGTTGGAAATGGCAGAAATGATGGTGTTACGGTGGATGTGTGGAGTCACGAGAAGGGACAGAATCAGAAATAAGTATAGTAGAGGGACAGTCAAAGTAGAAGAGTCGTAAACAATTCAGCAAAGAAGACTATAGTGGTTTGAGGATGTCATGAGGAGAATAGGTCATGTGTGCCTAAGGGTCAGGGACATGGAGGTGGATAGGGGAAGGAGGAGGGGGATGCCAAAGTTCAGATAAAGTAGCAAATGACATGTGGGAAAGACGATTAGATGAAAAAGGATGCACAGGATAGAAGAGCATAGAGAAGGCTTATAAAAAACAGTGAATCTATGTAGAGATGGGTAAAGGTTGTAGACAACGGAGCTGTAATTTTATTTTCATTATACTATGTCACATCGTATGGTTATTATTATTATTATTTTTATTTTTATTATTATTATTATTATTATTATTATTATTATTATTATTATTAATCTACTTCCCTTTTTTGAAGTATTAAGAATAAACACCTTCGACATTTAAAGTATTTTCCCTGAATAATTTTTATCTATATGTATTTTTCAAGGCCGCAGATTTTGATAAAATATGTTAAGCGAGTTCTTTGAGTGTTAAATTTTCAAAAGAAGATTCTGACCTAGACCAAATTTTCAATGCTGCCAGGCACTTAAAAGGCTGAAATCTCTCTCTCTCTCTCTCTCTCTCTCTCTCTCTCTCTCTCTCTCTCTCTCTCTCTCTCTCTCTCATAAAACTTGGAAGATATGTATTTGAAAATTAATCTACTCCAATTTGAATATTTACCAATGCATATAATAACTCGAACACTACGGTTTTTTTTTTTTTTTTTGTAGTATTTTGATAAAATGTTTGCCCTCGCGAAGTGAATTGTCCGAACATTGATATGAATATCGTTTGATTGCCATGTAAGTCGTGGGCAGATATTACATCGTTAGTCGGCTTATAAATTTCATATATACTTTTTCATGAACTGTATTTTTATTACTCTCCTGGCTTACGCTTACTCTGGCTATCATATATCCAGGACAACTTTTGTAATAACCACCCGAAATGCTTTAGAATCATTAGTTTCTAGATCCGAAATATAGAAACATGGAAAAATAAGACTCCAATTTCTACCAGACATGATTTGTAAGGTTCAGAAAACATTTTCGCCATCTTAGAGGAGAACACAACAGCAACAACATTAAATTGGATCTTTCATTTATAAAATATAAAAACTTGAAAAAAACAAGAGGAAGAGCAACAAGAGAGAATAGCATGCTCGAATGTACCTTCAAGCAAGAGAACTTTAACCCAAGTCAGTGGAACATCATGGTACAAAGCCCATGACGATTATTAATGTTATCTTTATGTGAGTCATTAAACACCTTTGTTGATGCCTTTATGTAATTGAAATTGATTTGCAAAGGGGAGAAACAAACATGTGATATATATATATATATATATATATATATATATATATATATATATATATATATATATATATATATATATATATATAGATTTACTTATATCCATTTATATCCATAAACATATATATATATATATATATATATATATATATATATATATATATATATATATATATATATATATATATATATTATGTGTGTGTGTACACTAAAATTTTAGCTTTGACATACACCTATTTCAACAAGCACTCAGGTAAACTCGCCATTTGTCAACCTATAACAAAACTTTGTCATTTCGGTACATGTTTTACTTTGCCCTTCGTATTGCACATCTGTATGTGTTAAGGATTAGCTGCAGGGGCGCGAGAAACCCGAGTTAGAGGCAGCGGTAGTCAGAGGATCCAAAACTGGGTTCCCTTGGGGGTGTGCGTGTCATTACGGGAAATAATAACCTCAGGGCCAAAGGGAGCCCCAAACTTTAGGGAAGGTAGCATTTGCATATAAAGTAAATTCAGAGGCCTTGTACGTGTTGTTTGTCCTTTAGGCCTTTTATCGCCTTTTGGGGGGGTTGGGTCATTCAGGTGTTGCGGACTGACTAGACAGGGATAACGGAAGGAGAGAGAGAGAGAGAGAGAGAGAGAGAGAGAGAGAGAGAGAGAGAGAGAGAGAGAGAGAGAGAGAATGAATTTTATACTTTTAAGCTAATGGTATTTCATAGAAATAACTTTTGTAATGTTTGAACATTATTTTTTCTTGGAAGCTATATAATAACAGATTTACGCATCCGGCCCAGAAGTAGATAATGAAATTACAATGTTGATCATCTCCCATAGCTGTAGATTTTTTTCTTGTAGTTTAGTCGAACTCGAAATATTTCTGGAGGATTGAATTCTGCTGATAGATATAATTTGTTATTCCTAGAAAATATTGATTCTTATAATAATAATGAAATTTTATCCGATTATAATTTGATATGTACAGTATCTTGTAAAGTAAGGTTTCATGCTTGCTGGATTTTTTAAAAGAAATACAGTATAATGTATGAGATGGAAATAAAAGATGTTAAATTGGGCATTGGTCATTAATTTTTGTATGATTATATTAGTAATACAAATTATTAAATCTTGCCTTTGAAGGAACTCCATCTACAAGATGGTCCATTACTCCTTGTTTTACTCCGGGGTACCTATTTCTATCCATTGTTCGTCCAATTTTCTCTCCCTTTTTCCCTTAACCAAAATTGCTTCCGGTCCAAAAGGTGGCCCTATCAGATAGAAGTTAATGAGTCGTGTGGGACCAGTTACCGTGCGGTCATTGAAATGACCATATTTCACCCCCTATTTTGTTGTTTTTCCTTGGTGGTGGTCAGTTGCCTTATTTTATTTACACATTTCCTTTCTTTTACTTTTACTTGAGATGGTGAGGTAAAAAAGACAGATTCGGTACATTGTCTAATAGAAAGTAATAATTTTAACAGAAAACGATATATAGTGACATCGAATTTCTTTTATGGTTTAGATTAAAATTCGTTGTAATGTTCTTTAGCAAAAGGATTTGTGGAGATTTTAATCAGTATAAAGGTAGGTATTATAAATACGCCTTTCGTCTTTATTATATGCGTTTGATAACCATTGATCTACTCGTGTGTCTGTGTATATATATATATATATATATATATATATATATATATATATATATATATATATATATATATATATTATATATATATATATATATTTATATTATATATATATATATATATATATATATATATATATATATATATATATATATATATATATATATATATATATATATATATATATATATATATATATATATATATATATTTATATATATATGTATATATGTGTGTATATATATATATTATATATATGCATGTATGTTTGTATGAATGTATATATATCTGAATGCGTATACTGTACACACATATAATAGTTATATTAAAACAGCTTGAAGTCGAGAGGATTTTTATTACCATTTGAAATATTCGATGTATGGATAAACGTGTTCTAATCTCTTGATGCAGTGCTTGTTCATTTGCTTGGTTCCATTTATTGTCTTTATCATTTGTATCGATAAATGTGTTAAAAATTTTTATCTGTTAAGGTGATATCATAACACCTCTTATATTTCCTGCTTAATTAGCTCAGAGGTGCTTACAGAGATAACCTTATGACTGCACCACTGTTAAATAATGGTATTGACTCGCCAGGTATTATGGACCATGTTAATTTTGTAGTAGCCTCTAGGTATCTCTTTAATCAAACCTAATCCTTTGAAGTCAGATGTTATTGGAAGAAGGCCTTTAGTACTGTGTTTCTTGGATTTATTTTATCATTGTTGAAACAGCAGTCCGTCTGGTATTATGTCATATGTAAAAAATAAAATAAAGAAGTCATCCTTGTTAATGGCGTAGAGCTATATTAGTTTTCTCAGGGAAGTTTTATGGAAATTGTGTACGGTTATGGTCATTCAATCAATAACCTCAATCCTTTAAACAATACACTTATTTTGTTACTGCGTTGCATATGTTTCTTAGATTGTTAGACTTGTTGCTAGGAACAAGCGAAGGAGAAAAAGATATCTATAAGATTTCAAAAGTAAGGAAAAGGCAGACATGATATATTGCATAGGGATGAAGACATTAAGAGATGAAGAGAATATTTTGAACAACTATTGGATATTGGAAAAGAGAGAGATAAGAGCTTAGATAAGCATAAAGTGTGGAGGGTCCGGTTGCCGGAGATATGGAATACAGAAGTAAAGCGGGCATTGGGTAAAATGAAAAATGGTAAAGTACTAGGTCCATCGGAGTTTCAAAGTGAAATGATGAAGATACTAGTTACAGAGGGAGAAGAATAGATGCTAGATTTATCAAGAGCAATAAAGGAAGAGGAAATAATGCTTAAAGACTCGGAGGAGAGTCTAATGGTATCTGCTGTACGTAGAAGCAAAAAGGGGATGTCATGGATTGTGGTAATTACTGGGGAAGTAAACTAACAGCAGGGTTTGAAATTTTTTGAGAAGGTATTAGATTAGAGATTATAAAGATTGGGAAACAGCAGCATGGATGCACGAGAGGTAGAGGGAGTGTGGATGCCATCTTTATTGTAAGGCAGCTAGAGGAAAAGAGGCCAGCGGGAAACTAGAGGCTCTTCTGTGCTTTTCTAGAACTAGAGAAGGCTTATGATAGAATACCAAGAGAAGTGATATTTTAGTGCTTGAGGAAAAAGAAATTCCCGGAGAAGTTGGTTAGAATCGTAGAGATGATGTACAAAAGAACAAGGACTAAAATAATAAGAGCTTTTGGGGAAACAGAAACCTTTGAAATTAGTGTTGGATTACACCAGGGGTCAGCATTAAGCCCGTTTTTATTTGTGGTGGTCATGGATGTGTTAAGTGAAGAGATCAGAAATGAAGAGTTGTGGGAGTTGCTGTATGCAGATGATTTAGTGATTATTACTTGAAATGAGGAAAACTTGCAGAGAAGAATTGTATAGTGACAAGAGACTTTGGAGAGGGTGACTTGGGATTGAATGTGAATAAGACTGAAGCTATAGTGAGCAGTAAGGAAAGACAGCTATGCATGAAAGTAGAGGCTTAGTTATACAACAGGTGGAACAATTCAGATACTTAGGATTTGATTTAAATCAAGAGAGAGGACATGAGGCTGAAGTTGCGAATAGGATAAAAGCATCTGGGGGAAGTATCGGAAGTGGTTTGTGATGAGAAAATCCCAACCAAGCTAAAAGTTAAAATCTATAGAATGTAAAAGACCAGTGTTAATATATGGATCGGAAACATGGGCTCTAAGACAAAAAGAGGAACCAAAGCTTGAAATAACATAGATGAGAATGCTGAGGTGGATTATGGGAATATCACAGTCTGAAAAATAGGAAAATGATGAAATACGAAGAATGGCAAGAATATTGAAGACTACAGAGGTGATAGAGTGTCACGACTGAGATAGTGAGTGCACGTGTTAAGAATGAATGGTAGGGAAGAAGTGAAAAAGGCTTGGGAGGAAACTGTTATGGGGAGAAGATTGAGAGGGAGGCAGAGAATTAGATGGCGAGATAAGGTGAAGGAGGAGATGGAGAGAAGTTTTGGTGTAAGAGGATGCCTTTCGTAGAAGGCATTGGAGAGGGCGCATCAGGCAACCGACCTCTTAATGTAGGGATAATGGTGGGAAAGGAGAAGAGGTAGACTTGTTGCAATGGCATTTTTTCTTAGGCAACAGACGGTGCCAAATAGATATCTTAGAGGGAAGGAGTTGTTTAAAGGTATTACTTTTGTTGTGTTAATTGAGAATAGATATTTTTTTTTTTACCTGTATTATGCTAAAAGTCCCTATGGATTGTTATTATATCTTTTGACGTTTGACGATGCTCGTTAAAAATGTTTGATATATCTTTGTAGATTTTCATCAAATCACTGTTATCTTTATTCAATTTTGTATTGCTATCACTCCGTCAATGGTTTGGGAACGTCGAAAAAAATGAAGAATTATTACATGTAATTTAATTTTCATTGCAGTTATTTATTGTATTTGCCGCCATGTTATGGTCTGATTAGCCAATCTCGTAATTTTGATTTCTTTAATAAATAACCAATATTATCGAATGTATTGGTTTTCCGTAATTCTTATTTGAGGCAATTATTTTCCATGGTAAGTGATAATTTTACTTCGCACTTCAAGCACAATGTTAGTACAACTGCGTTTGTCAAGAAATTTTAAACTACAGCTTGAGCCATGCGTTCTTATTTCATTCAGTGTTGATGAAGGACAGAGTCTCTTTTAGCCAGTTATATACTGTACTGTTGAGAACGTTATTGTTTTATGAATTGTAAAATATCATAATGTGTGTTATAGAATACTCTTAAATACATGAAATTGGTTAACGTTACAATATACTAATTAGGACTAGAAATTATCGCAACTTTGGTTAATAACAGCTTTACGAATGTTCAAGTGAGATTCTGATATGTCTGTTTTATGTTAATTATAAAACAGACTTACAAATAACAGGTTTGTCTCGTCAAATGTATTTTGTTAGATTATTAACTTCATAAAATCTAATCTCGCGATGCTGATATATTGATGTATTTTTTTTTTAATTCACAAATATTTTTTGTTAACAGATATACATTTATTCGTTTTTTTTTTATGGTCTTTAAGTGAAGGTTATCAGATGTTTTACTTTGAGGAATTCAATTCTTTCCCTTGAATTTCATAGCCTTTCATTCTCATTGGTGTCCCGTCGATCCCAACCTTTGTCAGACTGTTCTCTCTGTTTCCTATTATGCTCAACAAAGGAGAGCTTATGAGATATCCCGAATGAGCCTACGTTGTGAAGGTTTATATATTTCTTGTATTGTGATTGGCAAGCTTCCTCTTTATTTCCATGATGAAGATTCTATTTGACGGAGAAAGGAAAGAAAATCAAATGAGATTATTATGAGGCAATTGTTTTGGGGTGGAACTCATAGCAGAGCATGAAGTTGTTATTATTATTATTATTATTATTATTATTATTATTATTATTATTATTATTGTTATTATTGTTGTTGTTGTTGTTGTTTTATGTGATTTATCAGAATGTGAAAATAAAATATGGTAGTGAGTAAAAAGAGTTCCTCGTTTTCAAGTTTATATATATGTGGCAGTAGTAAGAATTTAAAAAAATTGTTAGCACTGTTTAGTGTCCTCAAGTATTTTAGTAACGAATAATTTCGGATATCTTAAAAAGCATTTTTCCTCCAGTTTACTTAGTCTCATTTCCCCTATACATTTTTGTCTACTCTTAGTATTACAATACTAATTTTCAAGCTAATGCTACAAAATTTATCTTATTTTTTTATTGCTGGTTGAAAGGTTCTTTTATTTTAGCCTTTATTTATATATGATAGCAGATCATGATATTGAATTATTTATAATGCTATTGAGCTGATATCGATTAATTAGGAAATTAGATTTTACGTAGTAGGAAAAATAGAAGTTGATTAGAACAAGTTGCGTTTTAAAGTATATTATAGAATAATTCAAAGTTAGTATATATGAGAAAGTCATCCTTTGCGAGGTTTATATTGTATTTTTAGACCAAATATATTAGACTATTAAACATTTGTACCAAAGCCTCCGGTTTTGTTTTGTTGGTATAGATGAATATATTTGTTACTTCTTGAATATTTTAGCATTATATAGCATTATATGTTTAATTTTCACCCTCCTAATGGGATATATTCAACCAACAATAACAAAAATGAAGGGAAATATATTCACGTAAGTGGATTTTCATATTGCGTTTATCCAGCAGTTCGTAGAGAAGCCTTTGCCTGTTCGGAGAAATAATGCCTCTTAAATGTGGAAACTTATCCAAAACCTTTTATTTATGAAGGCTATTCTGGAATTGGAAGTACAGATAACCATGAAAGGCAAGCGAACAGATGCCAAATTTTCGTATTTATGTCGGGCTCATGTCTCCCCTCTTGCACGGTATGTATAATAAGGAAAATCAGTCTTAGATGGCAAAATTTGCACAATGTTTGTAAAATATGGAAATTTAGTATTCGGAAGATAGTAATTTGCTCGTCACCTGTTTCACATTGTTCATATATTAAGAAAAATGGTTTTTAAGAAGATAGTGCTGCGCACGTCCCATTTCTTACATCATCTACAAAGTAATGTAAAATAATATTCAAATGATAACCTTGTAAGAGTTTTCTCTTATTTATCGAAATAATTGTAACCGAATGAAGCTTGATACAAAAGTGTTAAACTGGAAAAAGCAATTTTCTCTTTTAAAATTAGTAGGTTGGCCAGGGCACCAGCCAACCGTTGAGGTACTACCGCTAGTTATGGGGTCTTTTGACTGGTCAGACAGTGCTACATTGGATTCTTCTCCCTGGTTACGGTTTATTTTCCTTTTGCCTACACGCACACACCGAAAAGTCTAGCATATTCTTTACATATTCTCCTCTGTCCTCATACACCTGACAACAATGTAATTACCATACAATTCTTCTTCACCCAAAGGATTACTGGACTGTTATTGTCCAGTGGCCACTTTCCTCTTGGTAAGGGTAAGAGAGACTCTTTAGCTATAGTAAGCAGCTCTTCTAGGAGAAGGACACTCCAAACCTCCAAAATCAAAACATTGTTCTCAAGTCTTGGGTAGTGCCATAGCCTCTGTACCATGATCTTCCACTGTCTTGGGTTAGAGTACTCTTGCTTGAGGGTACACTATGGCATACTATCTTATTTCCCTTCCTTTTTTTTTTTTTGTTAAAGTTTTTATAATATATATATATATATATATATATATATATATATATATATATATATATATATATATATATATATATCAATGTTGTTACATTTAAAATATTTATTTTTCCATGTATCCTTTCCTCACTTGGATATTTTCCCTGTT
>NC_090751.1:44871619-44924119 GCF_036898095.1 Palaemon carinicauda
CTTTTTTCTCGTTTTTTCGTCAATTATTTCGGTAATTTTATTATACGGTATATATTTTCATGTATATTTTCACCAATGGGTGCGGTTCAGATACTCGTACTAAATCTTTGGATTTAAGACTCTCTCTCTCTCTCTCTCTCTCTCTCTCTCTCTCTCTCTCTCTCTCTCTCTCTCTCTCTCTCTCTCTCTCAAAGGAATAAAAGAGAAACTAAAATTACGAATTGATGGGGAGCCCATCTCTACTATATAATGAACAGACGTATAATAACTCGGTCTCTCCCCGTCCCTTGGCTAGGGTTGAGAGGCAGTAGTCATACCCTAGTGAGAGGGCTTGTAGTTTGGAAAGGGGAAGGGGATGGGTAGTGTTGAATCTGTGTGTGCATATCTATCTAAATATTTAGCCGTCATTTTTGACAGGTCGCGTTCACTAGTTTATAAATATTTGACGAACATTAGCAGTTTCATTGTGCAAGTCTTTGGGGGTCACCCACTCTTCAATGATGAAATTATTCTCCAGAGGATGCATTTCGAATAAATTTGGCGAACTCATATAGTGTACTTACCGTTTTGTTTCTAAAGTTAATAAAGTCATTTTGTGCTTGAAAGTAGATATCGATTAGGTGGCGGTGATACGGTGGAAATTCACGAGTAAGTAGTTTATATTTATGCTTGTTTTTCTCACTACTAAACTTGTTTTTCTCATAACCTAAACGGGGATTTGACCAAATTGAGAATTAAAAACAAACTTTAGCCAATGTTATCCTCTACAAATATAATCCATTATTCTGAGAGAGAGAGAGAGAGAGAGAGAGAGAGAGAGAGAGAGAGAGAGAGAGAGAGAGAGAGAGAGAGAGAGGAGAGAGAGAGAGAGAGAGAATATATATATAAAAGACGGCGAAAAGGTTTTCATACCACAGGTATATTATATACGAGGTTCTATTCATCCTACCTTTTAAATAGTCTCAAGATGGTTAAAGGTCGGGTGCTGATGACACTATGAAAGCGAGAAGGGTCGGCTTCATTGTGACCTCTATAGCTTCTGGCTTTGACTCTAATACTCTAATTGGATACCTCTGGCACCCTGCGTCTTACACCTTTGCAAACCCTTGTTATTAGTTACCTTGGTAAATGGCAGTACTTTAAAGAATGGCACGGCCTTTTCTCTATTTTTTTTAGAGAGCGCGATGAAAATGATGTACTTTCCCTGAATTACTTGTGTGAGACGAAAATTAAGTTGAGTAAATTTCTCTCTCTCTCTCTCTCTCTCTCTCTCTCTCTCTCTCTCTCTCTCTCTCTCTCTCTCTCTCTCTCCACGTGCATCTTGACAATGGTATATCTTAATTTCAGTCTTCAAGCTTATTCGCAAAATACCTTCAGCTATTTGAACAAACTTTATATTTATGTTTGTGAATAAGATTCAAACTAAGAAACTGCTTCAGTACGTTAAGGTACTTCATATAATTTAAAAGTAGAAAAGTGAATTAAGAATCGTATGACCAGCAAATTCAATCTTGCAAAATCCTTCGACCTAATAGATTCAGTTTTGTAAAAATGTTTTACCTAAAGAGAGTACCTTGCAATAAATCCCCTTTCTTATGGAAACAGCTTTTGTTTGACCAACTGCTCGTTCGGCTGCTGCATGAATATTCGGTTTGGTTTTCTTCCTTTTGTACTTGTGTATTTCTGTGTCGATGCTGATGCAACTTTTAGTCAATACTCCGTTGTTTAAAGTTCATTGTAAAAGACTCATGTAAAGTAATTTTAGATGGCACAAATGGCAATGCCTCCTGTAAAGAAATTTTTTTTAGGAAATATGAGAGATCTTATTGTATGACATTCAAATCATCGATCTACAGAAAAAAAAAATCGCTATAAAACCAGACATTCCCCAGACTCTTTGGTTAGTTGAGATTTAGAATACCATTCCACAATCAGGTCACAGCGGAAATAAAACTCCTATAATACTTTGTAATACGGAGCCTTATGATGAAATCGGAAGAATTATAATTCATTGTGCGTATGCATATATATATATATATATATATATATATATATATATATATATATATATATATATATATATATATATATATATGTATGTATGTATGTATGTATGTATGTATGTATGTATGTATGTATGTATATATATATATATATATATATATATATATATATATATATATATATATATATATATATATATATATATATATATATATATATATATATAGATCCTTATGTACACGGAGGTGAAGCGCATAAATATACTACACCTGACAACACTGCAATTACCATACAATTCTTCTTCATCCAAAGGATTACTACACTGTTATTGTCCAGTGGCCACTTTCCTCTTGGTAAGGGAAAGAGAAACTCTAGCTATGGTAATTTAGCTATCGATATTTTCTTAAAGATACAAATTAATGTTATAAAAGACTCGAATATTCTAACTAAATTGTTTAGATGTCTTATTTGTAAATTATGATTTGCAGTAAATTTTGGATTGGTCGATACTCTTTGAATGCATCTTGGGATTCCCTGACATTTTTTTTCTCTTGTTCTTGGAAGCACATACTCACCCATTAGCATTTTTACCTGCCCGAGTCATAAAAATACCAGCGGTGGAAATTTCCATGCGCATTTAATGTTTCCAATTTACATTTTAGGCACTTAGTATTTTATCGTTATTTTATGTTAGTGCTGGCCACAACTTTTTCAAATAACCGACAGCGGTTTTTACCCAACATTTATACGAAAGAGAGGGTGGGGGAGGAGGGTAGTCCTTTTCAGCTCGGAATATTTTTTCGTTTTGCCTATTTGAGCAAAGGCCCAGCTCGAGAGATTTTCCTTATCTGTTATCGAGGGAATTTTTGCTATAAGAGAGAACCGGATACGACTTTTTAATTGCAATGTTCTTTTCATAAGCGAAACGTATATTATCGTCGGCTGTAGGTGCTGCAATAACTCGTGCTTATTCTTAATGTTTGTCGTGGCCTGATTGGTAACGTCTCTATCTGGTGTGTGCCAGACTGGGGTTCGAGTCCCGCTCAGACTCGTTAGTGCCATTATTGTCTGCAACCTTACCATCCTTGTGAACTAAGTTTGGGGGGTTTGGTGGAACATATAGGTCTATCTGCTGAGTCATCAGCAGCCACTGCTTGGCCCTCTCTGGTCCTAGCTCGGGTGAAGAGGAGGCTTGGGCGCTGATCATATATTATATGGTCAGTCTCTAGGGCATTGTCCTGATTGCTAGGGCAATGTCACTGTCCCTTGCCTCTGACATTCATGAGCGACCTATGAACCTTTAAACCTTTAAAAAAAAGTAATCTTTCAAGAGATAATGAATATTTTTTCATAAGAACCTTTAAAAGTTGGCGCCCTCGTTACTCTAGTAAAATGGGGACTATTAACTTTGTAGGAAGAGGTTATCTATTTTAATTAGTGTTTTTTAATGATAAATATTTACCTGATCTAATGAAATATATATTTTTTTTCTCAATAGAAATTGAAAGAGAGAATAGAGAGAGAAAATGCTCGATTTGTAATTTTCTGTTTCATTAACAATTCAAAGACTGAAGATTTTGGCATAATAGATATTTAAGTTATCTGTATGTCAATACTGATTACATGAGACTTTTAATGATGCAAAAGTATTTCATATTCAAATTAGAAATCTATGTATAGTTTAAATTATCAGTTACCTGGTTATGCACTAGTGATAGGCGTTGAATCCGATGTTTCGTTTATTCATCGTCAGTGATGAAGGTGGCATTTATCTTTAGTGAATAATAGGTAAAGGCCCATTAAAATCGGCTTTCATGTCTACCATAACAGCCAAAATGGTTGGTGGTGGGGGGGGGTGCCATATGGTGGGTGGCTGGTGTACTGCTCCTAACTTCTCTTTAAATTTTACTTTCATTCGCTTCTTTAAAGATATACCTTCCTTTCCCGATGAATGCTGCTAGCGTTAATAGTTCTAATTTTGCAAAGATTAGTAGAAGGTACTGAGTAGTAATTCATAGAAATTGGTGTGTACAAAAAAAAAAAATTATTATCTTATATTTTTGGTTTTTGAGATAATTGGGGTACTAAGTAATAGTGGAGGCGAGTTTGCTTGCATTGCGGTAAAAAAAAAAATGATGCTTGTGTTCTAAAAATAGGATTAAGAATAATTTATTTGATAAGAATGGAAACGGGCAAATAAACGTTTAATGTATGTAATGGTTAGTTTTGCAATGTTTTTGTGATCAAAATTTCTGGATTTGGCTATAACATAAGAGGTACAATGAATGTTTCTGAAAACGTTTTTTTCTGTGTGGTACTAGTAAGCTTATAAGGTATAATGATAAATGGAAACTAAATCTTACCCATTAGTTCAAATTGGGTAATTCAAGATCCGTGTCTGTTGTCCGCAAAATATAGAGACATACATGGTCTTGTGTTTTCTTTGGTCCCTTGTGTATTTAGTCTAAATTTAGTACTTTCCTAATTCGTTCAGTAATAAATTTCGGTTAATTCTCATTAAGGGAATGGTTCACTAAAATAGGAGTATATGCAGACTTCTTAATATAAATCAATTTTCAACTGTACGATGGCGTTTCAGAACCGTTCCTTTAATACTTGTTGACTACAGGACCCGTGTTTTCTCGTCTATCCGGACTTTAGAAGGACGAATGGGCTTGTTCTCCATAGTTCAGTAGGTCTTTGTTAGTCGACTTATGTGTGTTAAAAGTATTGTATGGGAGAAGAGAGAAAAAAGTAGACTTGGGTGTTCATTACGTCTAAATGCATCACATAAACTGAAGGTTCTCGAAGAGATAATGCTCATCCCAGCTCTCTCTCTCTCTCTCTCTCTCTCTCTCTCTCTCTCTCTCTCTCTCTCTCTCTCTCTCTCTCTCTCTCTCGTTCAAGAGCAACGTCTGATTGTAATGACTTTATTATTGGTCCAAATATACTAATGTGAGATTAGGGCCATAATCTCTAGATGTTAATCTTATATTTAATACAATTGAATAAATGATGCTATGTGACGTTTCATTGTAGATTAACACACCTACGCGACTGAGTAGAGGAAATTGGATTAATTAGAATCTACTTGATATTCGATGTTAATATAGATATCGTTCCCTTTGTAATTTCTACCCAATTTTAATGCCTTGGGTAAATTTCTCTCTCATTTGTGGGGATAAAAAAATAGCTCTACTGACAGTAGTTTAACCAACACAATCTCTCTCTCTCTCTCTCTCTCTCTCTGTCTCTCTGTCTCTCTGTCTCTCTCTCTCTCTCTCTCTCTCTCTCTCTCTCTCTCTCTCTCTCTCTCTCTCTCTCTCTCTCTCTCTCTCTCTCTCTATATATATATATATATAAATATATATATATATATATATATATATATATATATATATATATATATATATATATATATATATATATATATATATATATATCAAGAAGAATATGCTTTCATACTTATTTCGTTCTATTGTACTGTTCTGTAGGGCTTAGAGGCTGGGTTGATGTGTTATTTTTCATTGTCAGGTATCGGTCTGAAAGGCAGCAAACAAATCAGAAATAGGGTCCTTATTTATTGTCGAAGGGCCTTCAAGAGTTTTGTGAATTGCTGTACAAACACACACACAAGTGGTGAAGTGCTTGAATTATGTTTGCTAAGTTGAAACTAAAGATTACATGTCAGCCTATATGTAAATGGGTTTTTGCTGGAGTCATGAAAAAGGGTGTATTGCCCTTGGGGCAGGCTGGTCAAGACACTATTTTCCAGTTGAGTAATTTGCCTCAAGAGAGTTACAGGATCCGTTACGTGTTGGGTCGTTTTCTTAAGTACTAATAATCTTTTTTGACCAAATATATATCGAATAGTCTGGCTCGTTTTCCCTTCCTCTGACATCTAAACGCACCAGTTATACTACAGCTTACACTTTTACCTATATACTGTAGATAGGTACTGCAAATATTAATTTTCCATATCTCCGTTTGATAAGGGTAGAAGAGATTCTTTAGTTAGGGCAAGCAGTTCCTTTGGGAGAAGAACTTTTCGGAAGGAAATTTATGGTCCTCACTTCACTCCGCATTCTCTTCATGTATAAACATAATAAAACATTAAATTGTATTACAGTGCACCGTGCCGGTTGACACCAGGTTTATTTTTCCAATGAATCATACTTTTAAAAACAGTATAGATATAACATTACATATTCTAATAACTAATACAATCTTCTGTATTGATACAGCATTAATGCATATTTAAAACAAAATTAACAATAAACTCATTCAAATTAATATATAAGCTTCCTCTGCCGCGCAGGAAAAACCATAGATAAAAAACAAAATCTTGAGTTATGAAAAAAACTATGGAAACCTGTGTATCCACGGCAATAATGCAGAGTAAACCAAATTTGAGTGGTGGAACCTCACTCTTGTACTAATAATTAACGATAAAGATAATAATATGATAAAGTCGACTTGCTCGGGCTAGCGTGCGCTAGAACGTGACCACTTAGTAAATACCTCTTCAAACATTGATTATGTCTTACACCATATGGAAATCTCTTTGGCCACTGCTTACTTAACTACTGAACTTAAGTAACAAGACACTAAGATCTGCTTACATGTCGTTAGGACAATTATTTTTCGCTATACTTCGTAACGCGAAAAAATTCTATTCTCCGCACTTGGATTATATTGGATAGTCAATTAAGAGACCATGTCAACCCAATGACTTAAATTACCACCCGTATATAAATATCTTCCCCTTTGTTTTAGTATGTTAATTCCATTGATCTTGGTAAACGAAAAGTATCTGCAGAAACCTTGTGTTGAAAAAAACAGAGTTACTTGCATTAGAAAAGATACCAAAGAAATGCTGGAGACACCTCTATAATATGTAACTTGACATACAGTAAATACAATCATACACATAATACTCTCTCTCTCTCTCTCTCTCTCTCTCTCTCTCTCTCTCTCTCTCTCTCTCTCTCATATATATATATATATATATATATATATATATATATATATATATATATATATATATATATATATATATATATATATATATATATATGTGTGTGTGTGTGTGTGTGTATATTTGTTTATTGCATCAGAGTATCGTGCATTATATATATATATATATATATATATATATATATATATATATATATATGTGTGTGTGTGTGTGTGTGTGTGTGTGTGTGTGTTATATATATATATATATATATATATATATATATATATATATATATATATATATATTTATATCCAGTATACTACCAAATTAAATCAGATGATAGTATTATTACCGAACTACTCGAGATTCAGTTGATAGTATTACGAGGGAATGGAGCTTTCAGGGTGCATTGATGAGTAGAATTGAAATGTAGAATAATTGTAAACACGATTCGAAAGGAAATCATTAGATATTGCTTATCAGATATTTTGCTCGTACTATTGCGAAACTGTATTTCTAATGGAAAACAGCTTAATGAAGGGGAAGGGACTGAGGCCTCTTTGATCTGGCCCATCAAGTCCTCACCCCTACCAGCTTAGGGATTTCTCTCATAAACAGTCCCTTGCTAATATGGACAGTATTAAAGAAAGAGAGAGAGAGAGAGAGAGAGAGAGAGAGAGAGAGAGAGAGAGAGAGAGAGAGAGAGAGAGCACGTGTTACGTGATTATATATATATATTTATATATATGTATATATATATAAATATATATATATATATATATATATATATATATATATATATATATATATATATATATATATATATATATATATATATATATATATATATATAATGTGTGCATGTATACTTGCTAACGTGCGTGTGTTTGTGTTTTTATGGCTGCATGAATATGATAGAAGAAATGTTTATTACAAGGATTCGCCTTCTCAAATCAATGACTTTAGAATATTTTGGATTCCCATGCTAAGTAAAAATTAGTAAAATATCAGGGACAATAATTTTTGTACTGTTGGCAGTTGCAATTTTTTTTGTATTGCGTATGATTTGATTGCTTTTATGTGTCATTTAATTTAAATGAGCTTTGAATGATTTACGGTGTATTTGAGTAACCTAAAGTTTAATATATAAAGTAGTTCCATGTATTTCATTTTAGATAAATTCCATATTTTCATTCTTCCATTATACATCGAATTTTAATATTTACTTTGTTTTACGGAACTCATCTTTTGAATTGCAATTTATTTTCTTGACGAATTATACATGTAAAATTGTGTTCTTAGTTGCATTTAGTAGTGTAATGCCAAATATAAGGTTGTTCCTACGTATTATGCATCCTTCATATAAAAATGACTGATGGTTAAAGATAATGAGTTTGGCAATATTGTGGTTACGTATACGTATTGTTCTGATGCTTAAATCCAAGGAACCTTCATTCTGCATACTTTTAAAGGGGCCAGTGACTCAAGAGACTAACTTTTGTCTGGTTGATGACAAATTTAAACGCGGAGATCATTACATTAGTCAGGTTCACTTTGTAATTCATCCAGTTTCTGTGAAGTATCAAATTTATACATGTTTGGAAACTTAATAGAATAAGCAATGTTTTCATTTGCTCTTGATACTTATATAACCAACTTTGATTTTACAAAATGGCTGGAGTAAGAATAAAGGTCTAAGTCATTATCAGCTTAATAACATAGACATATGATTTTGACAGCTGAGCCACCATTTTAAGGGACATGGAATCCAATATATATATATATATAATATATATATATATATATATATATATATATATATATATATATATATATATATATATATCCACAAACTCATTTGACTGAAATATTACGCTCTATTGAATTTTTTTACAAGTAATCAAACATCAACATTCCGCTAAGTTAGGGCCCATTAAAATTGAACATTCCTTCAAGTTAGTGTCCATTAAGAACCAATATGCTCCTCATAAAGAAAAAAGTGTTTTTTTAAGACAACCAAAGAGTTTAAATATAGTCTCCATCATCAGTTTTATACTTGTACGATGTGCCCTCGCCATTCTGACACCGACTGTCGCACTGAAAAATAATTGGCTCAAAATAAGTTCTTTATTCCTGTAGAACACCTTGCAGAAAAACAGTATGTTTTGCTTTGGTAATTAGCCATCTTAGTGATGGCCTTTCGTGCTGGAAGGTCATCTGTCATGTTTGGTTTCAGCTGGCCATGCGACTCCTTGTGGTAACCCTTATGCATGGGATCTAAATGAAGACCATGCAGAGCAATGATGGCCTGTCCTCACACTTAGGCTGGATATGAACTCTCAGGACTGTTGTGTAAACTTAGCAGTCGGTGGTACCATGTCACTTTCTGCCATATGCTTTTAGAAGGGATTCAATCACAGTTTGGAGGTGGTCCTGCTATAGATGCCTTTGAAGGAGTAGGCTGCACTGGCGAAGCTAGCCAGAGTGGTCAACATGATTTCGGTTACTTTTGCCTCTGTGAGAGAATTATCCAGGGTTGTCAACTCCAGTGAAATCCCAGAGTCCGTGGGAATGGACGTGTTCTTTAGCTTGAGGTCATGACTAGGACTAATGCTAGGACATCTGTACCAAGGCAAAAGAAAACCATTTTTGCATCTGATGTTTTTTTTTTTTTTTTTTTTTTTTTTTTTTTTTTTTTTTTTTTTTTTTTGTGTGTGTGTGTTGCCAGGACACCCTGGTAGATCAACAGTGTTTCTGCTTCTTCGTAATTGCTGTCCTGGAACAACAAGTCTTCAGTGTTCCTGGTATGTCTTGAATGAGAAGTGATGTACTGATGGACTCCTGAGTCTTTGCAGCAAGATAGTTGGTCAGGTCAGCCTTCGTCTTATGGGAAAGGAACCTTCTGATAGGAATGTGTTTTATGTTTGTGCACTCTGTGATCTGATACTTGATTGTTTCTCTCCTCCGTTTTTTTTATTCATTGTAGCACTCCGTGAATCATCCCTGTATGTGTCAAACACAATATAATTTTATCATTATCTCATGTGAGGGACATCAGCCTGTCGTTGAAGCATGCCTTGTTGGTTTCTTGACCATCTCCTGCATAAGAACCTTTCCATCTGGTATGCTGTCCATCCCGTCTTCTGGTTAGTGATCTTACTGTGGATTTTTCAGCTGTTGCCTGTTTGTTGAGGAGGTGGAATCAACTTTGATTTCTCCAGGCGTGGTAAGATTATACCAACTAAAGAAAAAAAATTACTATTCATGATTCTCAATGGGGTCTTTCTGGTTTATGTCTGCTGGACCTGGCCACGACTATCAGTCTGCTATAAAAGTCCTTATCTCCTTTAGATTCAGGATTTTCAAGAAGTTATACTGTGATTTTCTTGGTCGAAGAAATGAAAATGTTGTTCTCCTTTTGTATTTGTACTCACACATAGTGAGAAGATCCATCATCATCATCTTGCTGGTATTAAGATGAACAGTCATAAAAAAAGTCCCAGGACCTGTGGGTTTTCTCATATATGGGGTGGCCTGAATGCCTTTGATTCTCTTCTTAACTTGTAGTTGACCTGTCGATGCTAAATTGCAGTAAAATAGTTATTTATTGCAATTCCATTCGTAAATTCTACGAATCTATACATGTTTTGTGAGAGCTGCTCTGACAATAACTTTGGCCCTCCTCTGAGATTCAACGATGTCACCATATCCTATTATGATCCAGCGGATCATAGTATACATATCAGATGGAATGGCATGAAAGTCAATGGTGGCCTCTGTGGTGTTTTTATCCTATGTTACCTTGATAAAGTTTGTGATGCCTATCCTTATCAGCTGTACAGTTCTTTAGACTGTCTGCATGATCTTCCCTTCATCATTGTGACTCCTCACAGAATGAACCATGCTTTCCTTGCATGCCTCTGAGGAATAAAGAATAACTTATTTCCTTCGATTTTATTGAAAACAAACCTTCTATTGATATATGCGTTATTGATATCTTCCAATGGTTCTGATTTTCTACATCAATGAGGTTAATCATCTTGAATATATTTCCTTGCTGAAGCAAAGATTCTTTGAAGACTATTAACTAGTGCTGAATTCTGGCTGTCCAGGAAAACGTGCATTGCCCAGCAGGTTTTGTGGGTGCTAAGCATCAATTTAATATGTATCTCTTGGTACAATGCATGTTTTGAGTCTTGTTTTTAGCCTGGGCTTATTGGATCTTTCAACAGCTTCTTTAAGATATTTCCCAGTGTCAACTCTTCTCACCTAACAAAGCTGTTCATCATCATCTCTCAGACAGAAGAAAATGTTCCTCCAGTGGATATGTAAGAGATTTCATTACGTGTTTTGAAGGACCAGATATTGAGGGGCCTAATTAGTCCTTTTCAGTGCTCCTTCTCTGCTGTCCATATTTCTTGGCAGTGTGGAAGACAGTAGCTATTGTGTGTGTGCATGATGGTCTCGAGCTCGTTGGATATAGTCTTTGTTAGTTTCATCTGCAAAGCAACTGTGCTGCTAAACTGCCTGATTTGTGCTGTTTGTTCTTTGTATAGCTTTGTATTTGCCGTAGGAAGTCAGCCTAGCTATCATCATGCACATTGGCCTTCTCTTCCATTAACTTCAGCACATGCTGGTAGAAGTTATTCCGTGGATATTGCACCAACTATCCCTTTTTCAACGTTTGATTGGCACAGCATGCATTTAACAAATAGCTTCTTCAGCAGATTGTGGTTTGTCACATATGTTTAGAGCTTTCAAAGAAAGAGGAAAACATCATTATAATACAATCACCATCAACTTACATGTAGAGGTTAGTAAATATGTCCTTTTGGTTGTTGCCTAGTATAGTCTAATCACCAAGTTATCATGAAATTAGTAATTATTAGCAAGAACTGCAGTTACAAATGTCTCAATAGATTTGCAACTATAAGTATTGGATTCCGTGGCCTTGAACGTGGGAGTTTAGCTATCAACATAAAAGCTCTAAATTATTTAGCTCAAATATTGACGATTTTTTTTTTTCAATGCAGCCATGTTGTAAAATCCAAGATAGTCATATTTGACTTAGGACAAATGGGAAAAAATCTCATTTGCTTATGCTATAAGGTTTACAAAAAATTAGTTTTTATACATTCAACAAAAGTTAAAATGCAGACAGTGAACCTGACTACGTATGTAACCTTGTTACACATTAAGCATAGATAGTTGAATATACATTGCATTTTAAGATTTTACCTGGTAACCTCTTGAATAATTGCTAACTTCTCAGGCGAACGGAATGGTTTAGATGTATAGTGTACATTTGTATTTATCAGACTTGCATTTATAAAAGAAGTTCACTCTCTTAAGACGGCAAAAGTTCTCTTTCTCTGCCTCTTATTGTTTGAAAATATTATTTTTAAGATTTCGGCTTTTTCCAAAGGTGGGTTAACATCAATAGGAACAACATTTGAACATATATATTTATATGTATGTAATATAAACATGTAAAAAAGCAAGGTTAAAGAAATTTCTGGAAATGAAAAGATGGTTAGCTTAGTGAAACGTTTTTGAATCGTAATTCCTGGATGGAGAGATCCAGCCACGCCCACAGGCGAATAGTTGTAATTTAAGTCAGCAATCTTACCAGCCATTTGAACTAGAGCAGTGAGGTCAAGGGTGGCTATGAATTCACCAGCTGCATCATCAGCATCATTGTCTGGGCCTCATTGGCCCTACCTTTAGTGGAGAGTGAGTTTCCGTGCAGATTACAGGTCGACCAAGGGAAAGGCCCGTGCCAACAAGAAGTGTTGGCTTTAATACAAAAACCGGCGTGCAGATCATATGGATGTATAATCGTTCTTTCATTATTTGTCATGCATAATAACCAGTCCCTTACCTCTGGTGCTCACGAATAACCTTTAAAAGCTTTAATGTGATTAGAAATTTAAAACATATTCAGAGAGTAAGCTCTCCAAACGAAACTTTAAGACAGGTTTGCCAAAAAAGATTTCCACTGATAAAGAAAGAATATGAATCTCTGGAAACTTTAAGGCAAAAAAAAAAAAAAATATATAAATATATCCAGTAAATGTTAGAGGCTTGCGAGAACGTTAGGTGCTCTACATCTCGGTGATTTTTCAAACTACTGTAATTAATACCTCAGGAATTCCCATTCAGTGATTATACATTGGTTCAGTAGAGGAGTTACAAGTTTTCATGGTAAGCGCAAGTTACAATCTTTTTCAGTTAGAACGTATTATTGGGTGTACATGGAGGTCATGTTCCTTTGTAGATATATTCATATTAGTCCTAATGTGCCTTCATAATTTGCAACTCTTAATTAAAATAAAATGTTTATTGTTAAAAGTTTTACTTTTATTATGATATAATGACCTAAACCACTATTTATCCGTTTGTATTATCAGCTTCCATTACGTTGAAATGCTGTTTTTTTTTTTTTTCACTTGTGGCCCTTTGCTCTTTTATTTAATGTGTTTAAGCAGGTGGAAGTCCTAATTTTTAAAAGAAAAAAAAAAGGTTTTGCACAATTTTGATTGGAATTTAATGAAATATTAAAAAAATGGAAATCAGACAATGGCAAGGTTAAGTAAAATTGGGGAATCAAATCGCCTGAAATTGCATAAGAGAATCAGGCTACATATCAGTTTAGTGAGGTCGATATTACTATGTTGACACGAGTCGTGGTATGACAATGAAACAATATCCAACATATAGTGTAGATTTGAGAACAAAACCCTCAGAAGAATATTGGGAGTTAAATGGCAGGACATGATTAGAAAGGAAACTACAAGAGAGACCACTCGAGTGCCATATGTGGATGAGATCATGGCAAGGGGTAGAGGGAGATGGTTTGGTCATGCTCTTCGCACTCCCCCAAGAGAGATTAGTTTATCAAACCTGTTAATGGGGCTCCTTAAGGCACTAGAAGAGTTGGAAACCCCAGGCATACATGGCTGAGGACTATGAAACGTTAAGTAGGAAATGATGATTAGAGAAATATTGTTTTAAACGTTCAAGATAGAGGCGATTGGGGAAATCTAATCGAGGCCATTTGCATTAATAGGCGTAGGAGATGATGATGATGATAATTTTATAATGATTATAACAATGCTTATATACATATGGGATCTCCAATCGATCGCGGACTTGCTCTTGATATTAATTAGCCTTGTGCTGTAATAAATATTTCATTCTCATATATATTGAAGACGCTCCTATTACGCAGCGGTTCAGATTTTAACAATACTAGTAATTTAGCCTGGAATTGGTGATTTTATATAAGCGCTCCATCACTGCCCTCGGAGTATCTTCTTTGTATAGCATTTATTTATTCTGTTCGATATTCAGCCAGTTAAATTCACTTAAACTTCATAAGTACTTTTTTCCCTGTCCATACAAGTTAGATACTGGGATATGAAATATCGTAAAAATTGCGACCTGCTATTGAAAATACGTGGAATGCTTTGAATGGGTTCTGCAATAAAATTTGCATGAAGATTTTTCAATTCTTATTTGCGAATATTAGATTGGAAGGATTGCATCACCTTCATCGCTCTTGGATACTTGAATGTTGCGATATTATGTTCATAAACAGGTGCGAAAATGATATTATCACTGGGGGGAGAGAGAGAGAGAGAGAGAGAGAGAGAGAGAGAGAGAGAGAGAGAGAGAGAGAGAGAGAGAGTTAAGTGTAAGTAGTCTTAGTAGTCTAAGTAGTCTTAGTCTTTTTTAACAGTTCCCTTGGTACCTTATTACTGACAGCGGCCTACTTGTATACTGCTACATGTTCCATTAGCAACAGCACGTGTTAGTTTTAAATGCACCCATCTGTTTACCATCTTCCTTTAAGTGGTAGCATTAGCAAAGAAAAATAAAACAATAGATATTTTTATTTGAACCAAATATTTAATATTAAACTTTCTCCATATACAAGATCATGCAATATTTTCCACCTGTTTCCATAGCATTCCATCAGTTTCATAAATAATATATTTTTTCATTAGAAAAGATCAGCCAATTTACAGTCCAGTAACAATGGATTCTTTTATTCTGAAACTTTCACTCATACATTTCTTGCTCTTTTTTTACGTTTTGCATCGATCCTATCCCACCAACTTTATACCTAAATTGGCCATTCTCCCTATAAACATTTTGTGACACGCTTTGCTCTCGCCATTAAAACTTTTGGTACCTCTTAACAAATTACCTACTAGACCACTATGCTTTGGTATCATTTTGGTCATGGCATGAGCTTTTACCAGGTCATTTTATTGTGTATTATTCTTAAACTTCTCAAACTACTCTTTCCCTGTCTGTTATTGCACCACATGACAAAACATTTTAAATACCACAATACACCATAGGGTATATTAGTGATTAATAGTATGCCTCTAAAATTCTTTCAGTGACATTCATCTTCGTACAGAAGAACAATTTTTCTCTGATCAAATAAATTCTAACATGTATCAATCCCTTACTTTTATTCCATTAAACAAGTTTAATCTATTATATTCTCCTTATAACGATTAAAAAGGATTTGTTTAAATTACTGTACAGTTTCTTTCACTCCTCTGAAAAATACTATCAGAACTGCATTTAAGTTTTCAATAAATCCATGTTATTTTCATTGTCTTGTATACTTCTACATATGATCCTATTCCAGATATAATTTTCTGTCAGATCAGATGACTAAGCTATCCATATACATTGTTTATATAGAAACTTATTTTCACTTTTGCCAGATATTTATTTAGTTGTGATTGCCATAATTCCCTCGAAGCTTAGATTTCTTACTTGTTATGGATACTGTAAGATTTAGCCTCACTTTAACCAGTCATGCACGAGATCAACTTTCACCAAGGGAGGTGTAATTTCTTCTGAGTTATCTTCATCTAGTTCTATACGGTTTTGGACGGCACATGTACTTAAAGGTTTTGGAGGTCATTACATCTCTGACAAATAGCCATATTACATACTTCTTGAAAGCATTTTCTTATGCATGTATATACTGCATAATCTCTGAACCCTTTTCAAGTATAAGGTCATATATATATATATATACAGTGTATATATATAATATATATATATATATATATATATATATATATATATATATATATATATATATATATATATATATTCTGTATATATAAGGGATAGCGTTGTAATTGTTTAATCAAGAAAAAAGTGTGCTTGGGGAGGAACCTCCAATCTCGAAGGATAAGATCGTCTTGAGCCCCCTATTCTAGAAGAAAATTTGTATGGCCATATAAATATATATGTATATATATATATATATATATATATATATATATATATATATATATATATATATATATATAATTGTATATATACAATGTATGTATATGTGTATATAATATATATATATATATATATATATATATATATATATATATATATATATATATATGTATAATATGTATATATATATATGTGTATATATATATATATATATATATATATATATATATATATATATAATATATATATATATGTATATATATATATATATATATATATATATATATATATATATATATATATATATATATATATATATACACACATTTGTTAAATATCCTTTTCTCATAAAAGGTGTGACTCATAAACTTTATGACTCGTGTCATAGGTAGAGTTTTAGAGATGAAGCTTGAAGCATCTTATTCTCTTCTACCTTAACAGTGACTCAGTATGCAAGTTCGCCAGATTTTTTTTTGAGAATATCAAAACTATAAATTTTTAGAAACTATTGTACAAGCAATAACAATATCCATTATCCGTGATACTTATATGGCCACCACCTTGGATGTTAAAAGTTTTAGCCGTATAAAAAGAAAGTTTTTGTTAATATCTCTGATTCTAGTTAACTTAGAAATAATATTTCAACATCTAAACCACCATCTTCAGGGCCAAAGGAATCTAATGGTATCAAAGTTGCAAGTGATCAGATATGAACATGTCTATTGGGGAAAAACATGCTCCTAGGGACAAAAAATGAATTTAATCTATGTTGCATCCAAGGATTACATATCACCATCATTGTCAAAATAAGTTTTATACTTGTGGTGTGTGTCTTGAATAGTGCTGCACTGCCAAAGATCAGTAGCGGATAATTACTATGTTCTGCCAGAACATCTAGCAGAACAGTCTGTTCTGCATTGGCACCTAACCATGTCAATAATGGTCTTTGGACCTGGAAGATCATTTGTCATGGTTGGTTTCATCTGGCCATCGGACTTCTTGTAGTAACCATTTTACAGGTGATTCAACTGAGAATCCTGCAGATATGGATTCACAGGTTATGTGGAAGTAGATAGTCACTTTCTACCACATACTTTCAGAATAGATTCCATCACAGTTCATGTATGGTCTTGATGTAAATGCTTTTTGGGAACAGGCTTCATAGACGTAGGTAATAGAGTGGCCAGCATAATTTCAATCACTTCTACCTCTTAAAGCATCTGCAGAGTACTGATTACATCTGTAACTGCCTTCATGTAGAATAGCAACCAGGTTGTTTTGCGTATACAAGAGAATCATCAGGTGTAATTAGCACCAAAGAACATATTGAAGGGTGGCAAAGTACTCGCTCTGTCTATCTCCATGGCTCTCTGTATTGACTGTATCCCCATAACCCCAGAGACCATGGAAAGGGATGTGTTCTATAGCATGAAGTCATAGTTTACTATGGCTAACACTAGAACATCTGTCTGGGGAAAAGAAAGCCATCTGTGCATTTGATAAGTTTCATTATGATGCTAGAGCAGACTGGTCGATCAACAATGTGCCTGCTTCTTTATGCTTGCTCTGGGACAACTGTTTATTACAGGTCAGGTCAGGTCGGGCATCGAGGAGTTGGACCAGAGTTGGACCACCTTCTATTAAAGAGCCATGTAAGATTAAATGTCTGTGGAGAAATCATCATCAATAGCCATTTTTTTTTTCAGTTGAATGGCTTGCATGATCACGGTCAGCAGTGTTGACCACTTTTGTGCCTCTTCTGGGAGTAGTAATTGGTCTCCAACGTGGGTCAGTGGCTTGCTCTCAGATAAAAGGGAGTTTTATCCTGTCAAGCCTGGAATATTGCCCGATACTTGGCCTGCTTCCATTCTGGATTAAAAGGTAGCAAGATTCAATTTTAATTGTGATATTGGTCATCTATGAGATACCCTTAGGGGACATAGTGACTTGTTCTCTTAGCAAATTATGTTTTTGACTAGTCAAAGGGCAGCATATTTACATTTTATGGGTAGATTGACTTAAGATATTGACTATTTTTAAAGGGTGGTGCAACTGTTTTTTTTTCAGAAACCTCTGCTTTCTGGTATACAACAGTAATAGTTCCATCAACAGTTCCTTGTCCACCAGCAGTATTTGGGTAGTTTGTAGCGCTACGGCCAAGCGTCCTAATTTGCTTATTATTGCTCTGACTGTTATCTTGTATAGAATAAAAACGTTTGGAAATGGTCTACGGATCTTAAATATGTTGTGTAAGGGGGGGGGGGGTCCGGGGGGGGAGCAGCCCCCCTGGGTAAGGACACGGCTTTTAGCATAGGTTAGGTGGGTTTTTTAAGTTAGCTTCTCCCGTCGTATTCGTAGATAAGGAAACTGTTGTGTAAGGGGGGGGGGGGGTCGGGGGGGGCGGGCGAAGCCCCCTTGGGTATGGATACGTCTTTTAGCATAGGTTAGGTGGGGTTTTTTAAGTTAGCTTCTCCCGCCAAAGTCGTTTTTAGAACGACGGCCACAGTTCAGAATATTCCCGTTTTCTACGGGATCTGGCCGTCACCCTACAAAGGCTCCGCAGTATTATCTGAAAAGTCTGTGTTATCTTTTGTGAAGAATTCAAAGGAACCCTTCAAGAATAATGGTAAATACAGACATTGGAATTCACGGGTGTTACGTACAACAGAATTAGCCAAACCTGTTTTAATTAACAGGATATGGCTATATGGAACAGTTATCATGTGTATCAAGAGGGGCCAGTCCTATGAACTTTAAGTTTACTCATGCATGGGGTAGCCCGAATGATGTTGAATCTCTTCTTGTTTTGTAGTTGACCTGTCAGTTTGATTTGAATCCATATATGATGTTCTGGCTTACTGTGAGTGCTGCTAGATCTACAACCTGGGCCCTTGTTTCAGTTTCAACAGGTTCTATCATGATCCAGTGGATTGTGGTACACTAATCAGGTAGAGTGCATAGATGCCATTGGTGACTTGTATGGTGTTTATATCCTTGGCTGCCTGGGTAAAGTTTGTGATGTTTTTCCTTGTCACCTGTGTCTGTATTATGTCATCTTCATCGCCATGACTCCATCACAGAATAAAACAGACATCCTTTATGGAAATAGAGAACAGTTAGATTCCCTCAATTTTTTTAAGACAGGTCTTTAGGTGTAGCAAGGCATTAAGGATCTTTCCTTCAGCTAGTTTCTATTGAAGGTAGATACGTGATTTTAAAAGCCTTCTGTTCCAAGCATATTGGCATAATTGTGTGGTATCAATATCTTCCATGGGTAGGTATAGCTTGGTTCTGTGTTTGTACAACAATATAATCAATCAGCTCGAGCAGATTTGCTAGCTGTAGCAAAGTTCTTTGCGGCTTGTTTTGCTTCCACTAATGCTGGGTTGTAGCTGTCATTGAAAATATGCTATATCCTATAGACTATAGTACTGAACATCAACTGAATGCGCATCTTATTATTATTATTAGTATTATTATTATTATTATTATTATTATTATTATTATTATTATTACTAGTTAAGCTACAACCCTAGTCGGAAAAGCAGGGAAAATAGCCCAGTGAGGAAAGGAAATAACGAAATAAGCTATATGAAAAGTAATAAACAATTAAAACAAAATATTTTAAGAACAGTAACAACATTAAAACATATTTTTCATATATTAACAATAAAAAGAGGCTTATATCAGCTTGTTCAACATAAAAAAATTTTTTGCTACCAGTTGGAACTTTGGAAGGTTTACCGATTCAACTACCCGATAGGAAGAGCATTCCATAACTTGGTCATAGCTGGATTCAAACGTCTTGAATACTGTGTAGTATTACACCTTATGATGGAGAAGGCCTGACTATTAGAATTAACTGTCCGGGAAGATCTGAATGTAAACGATGGTCAGAATTATGAAAAATCTTATGCAACCTGCTTAACGAACTAATTGAAAGACATTGCCAGAGATTATTTATATCAGGAATAAGAAATTTAATAGACTAAGTTCATGTTCAACAAATTAAGGTAAGAATCAGCAGCTGAAGACTAGGCAGGAGAACAATACTCAAAACAAGGTAGAAGGAAAGAGTTAAAAAACTTTTTCAGAATAGATTGATCACCGAAAATCTTGAAAGACTTTCTCAATAAGCCACTTTTTTGTGCAATTGAAGAAGACAGGGCCCTAATGTGTTTCTCAAAAAAAAAATTGTTGTTGAGAATCACACCTAAAACTTTATATGAGCCATACAATCAAAGAAACATTATCAGTGCTGAGATCCGGATGTTGAGGAACAACTGTCCTCGACCTACTTACCGTCACACTTTTAGTTTTATTAGGAGTCAACTTAATGCCCTATAATTTGCACCATGCACTAATTTTAGGTAGATCTCTATTAAGAGACTCAACAACCCCAGATCTACATTTGGGAGATGGAATTGATGTAAGAAGAGTATCATTATTTGCATATGCAACGAGCTTGTTTTCTAAGCCAAACCACATGTCATATGAAAAGTAATGGGCCAAGAACACTACTCTGAGTAACGCCAGATATCACATTCCTATACTCACTATGGTGCCCATCAACAACTCTGCGACCTATCAATTAGAAATTCAATGAAGACGCTGAGAAAAGACCCACCCATTCCCAACTGTCCAAGTTTGAAAACAAGGGCCGCATGATTAACACGGTCAAAGGCAGGGTTGGGCAGCACTAAAATCAAGCCCAATCATACGAATTTCCTACCCACAATCAAAGGATTTCTATACGGCATAGGAGATTGCAAGAGGGTCATCAGAAGTTCCAAGGCCTTTCCAACTGCCAAATTGCCAACTAGAGAACAGGTGATTGCCTTCCGCAAACCTATTTAGACGTTTTGCCAAAAGACACTCAAAAACTTTGAATAATATGGAAGTTATGGAAATTGGGCAGTAATAATTTGGACTTGAACTACTACAAACACATTTACATCATGAAGTAACGTTACCGATTCTCCGACAAATGCTAAAAGCTCGTCCTCTTGCTTGTTTGCGCAAAATAACATAACTTTGGAGCTAAAATATCTGCAGTTTTTTTATAAAAGAAAAAAAAGGGAAAAATACCATTTGTCTCTACACTTCCATAAGCATCAAGGTCCATCAAGAGAGTTTTGGTTTCACGAGATAGAAAAGCTACTCTAGTTACTTTAACCTGGGGAAAGCAGACTTCACAGCATTAACTACCCTCAATTGATAGAGCTGTTCATCACCATCTTTTTGACAGAAGAAACATTGTTCCCTATACAGTTGACATGTGCAGCACCACCTGAATTTGTTGAAGGGTCAGATGCTGATGAGCCTGATTTGTTCATTTCAGTTCATCCTCTTTTCTTTCCAAAATTCTTGGCCGTGTGACTGCCAGTAGGTAATACATGTGCACGACAGTTTCAATCATAATGGATTTGGTCTTTAATAGTTGCATTTGCATACTATCTTCGGTGATAGAGTGCCTAATTTGTACAGAGTTTGCTCTTTTTATAGCGTTCATTCGTCTTTGGAGCTCAAGATAGTAGCCATCATGCACACTGACCCTCTCATGTACTATGTCCAGCACACTGATATTGGTGTATCTGGGGATGTTGTACCAATTCTTCCTTTTTCAGCATACTCTGCTTTCAGTTGATAGTTCCTAACCTAGTGCTTGCTAAAAAGAAAAGAAAAATAAAGCACCCTTTCAATATAACCACCAACTTACACGTAGGATACTTTAAACTTGAAAAAAAAAAATATAGGCATAATACAATTATAAGACCACTAGAAAAACATGTTCTTTTGGCAGGTGCTAATATGGCCTAATAGCCAATTTGTTGTAAGGAATTAGTAAGTATTTGCAATATCTCCTACAAATATCTCAACACGGCTAAAACCATGAACATTGGATTCCTTGGTCTTGAAAATTATATATATATATATATATATATATATATATATATATATATATATATATATATATATATATATATATATATATATATATATATATATATATATATTAAAATTTTCACTGCAGCCATTTGTAAAGTCTAAGATGGCGATCATATAAGATTGATTTTCTGATTGCTACTAAACATATTTAGAAACCTTGGTCTCCATGACTTACACTATAAGTTTTTAAATGTTCCCACTATAAGGTTTCTGAAAATGGTTAGTTTTTATGCTTTCCATAAAAATCTAACGAAAGTTGAAATCTGAACATAGTGAACCAAACTATACAGTTGAGTAACAGCTTACTGTATAATATCCTTATTAGATTTATATAGACCACACACACACACACACACACACACACACACATATATATATATATATATATATATATATATATATATATATATATATATATATATATATATATATATATACATATTTTAGGAAATGTTCATAGTTGAATCCACCCGTAAGAACGATGGCTGGCATATTTTGATACTAAAAACAAAATAGTTAACGATGATTGTATCACCTTTTTTTTCTGTGTGTATTTTGAAGTTTTTAAAATTTAATCTTGAGTAATTCGGAAACGAAACCGTTAGAGAGAGAGAGAGAGAGAGAGAGAGAGAGAGAGAGAGAGAGAGAGAGAGAGAGAGAGAGAGAGAGAGAATTATTAAAAACCCTATTATCATTTTACTGTAATTTTTGGTTGTATTAGTGTTTATTTATATTAATTTCGTCTCACTGCAAGAAACGATATATAAAGCAGGGGTCTTACCGTTTATGTAAAGTATTCAGTTTCAGTTTTTATTCTAAGATAATAAGTGACAAGGGTTATTTTTAGTTCCATGGTAATTTTTTTTTTCCATTCATGCTCTGCTTTACTTATCCAAGATATTTGCATACACATCCAGGATCCTAGAAATTATGCAAAATGGAAGTATTGGAATAAGTATTTTTCTAGCACTGCAAACGGGCGTTTTCCTTTAAAGGTGACTCGTCATTGACCATTTTGCCGAACGCATAATAGCAAAGTGTTGTATTGTAGGTAAAAACTTATTATTTGTGAATTTAATAAAGATAACAATATTTTCCTCTTTTTTCCTCCGCATTTGAACGAATATTGTTTTTTTTTTATCAGTTCTGTTCTTACACCATATCCACCCGGTTAAGTCTTGGTTCACTTCGTGTCCCCCAATTTAAATAGTTTGGTAACGGGAAGTTGGGAGGGTAATTTCGCAAACTGAGCGAAGCTCTTCGGCTAATCTAACAAGAATCTTCTTGGGAAGGATCTCTTGATGGTCTTTTTATGAAGCCTCCCTAATCTGGTAAAGTGAATTCTCGGCGTAAACTCATATCACTTCGGAATCATCGGAAAAGCCAAATGTAGTTCAATGGCCTCTTAGGCTTGCACCAAGAGCACATCTCAATGATTGATGGAAATAGTTTTTGTTTTAATTTTATTTGTTTTTTTAGATTATTTGTACTTCAATTGTTAAACTTGATCTATCGGAGGGTATTATTATTATTATGATGATAATCATTATTATTATTATTATTATTATTATTATTATTGTTATTGTTATTATTATTATTATTATTATTAATTGCTAAGCTACAACCCTAGTTGGAAAAGCAGGATACTATAAGCCCAAGGGCTCCAGCTGGAAAAATACCTCAGTGAGGAAAGAAATAGATAAAATACCAGAGAAGTAATTAACAATTAAAATAAAATATTTTAACAACAGTAACAATATCAAAGAAAGCTTTCATATATAAACTAAGAAAAATTAAATAAAACAAGAGGAAGAGAAACAAGATAGAAAAGTGTGCCCGAGTGTACCCTCAAGCAAAAGAATTCAACTCCAAGGCGTTGGAAGATCATCGTACAGTCTATAGTACTACTCAAGATTAGAAAACAGTGGTTTGATTTTGGAGTGTCCTTCTCCTAGAAGATCTGCTTACCACAGCTAAAGGGTCTCTTCTATCCTTAACAAGAGGAAAGTAGTCACTGAACAATTATAGTGCAGTAGTTAACACCTTGAGCGAAGAATTGTTAGGTAATCTCAGTGTTGTCAGGTGTATGAGGACAGAGGAGAATATGTAAAGAATAGGCCTGACTATTCGGTGTATGTGTAGGCAAAGGAAAACGAACTGTAACCAGAGAGGAGACAGTTTATTACTGTTTGGCCAGTCAAAGACCTGATAGCTCTAGCGGTATCTCAACGGGTGGCTGTTACCCTGGCCAACCTACTACCTGTTTTGTTGTTCATTGCTAGTTCATGTGATGTTGATGAAAATAATATTTTGTTGTTTATTTCAAATGAAAATCTTAATATTTTATTCTTCATCCTTATTCTTCATGCTATTAGATTAGATGTTATTTCCATATATTATAGAAAACAAGATCAAAAGGTAAAGTATACAGAAGAAGAGTCGGGCTAAATCACTGAGGAGCAATAAACTTGTCTGCTAAAGGAAATAAGGTCACAAATAAAAAGAAAAACTTTTTGGAAAGAGAATTCTAAGGCTTGGTATTAGATCGAGAGAAAGTCCCCAGACTGTGCAATCCAAGAGGAATTGTGAAAAAAAGGTCATGTGTTATGATGCTACTTAGGAGGATGGGAAATTCTACCTTGATTTCAACGGAACATTACCGAAAATAATGTCCACAGAATTGAGGTAGGTCGGCGACCTTATCCCATAAAAAGAATCAGTACAAAGGGAAAAAAGTGGAATAATGATCATAAAAATTCGATTAGCTTAAATTATGTCGAGGAGGAATATAATAAAGGAAGCATCTTCAAATGTACGAGCAATACCATAAACATGGACCAAAGTTCTGACAAAAAGTATTTTATTGGAAATAAATTCTGGGTAAAATTTATATCATTCATACAGCATATCTATTTTTGAGAGGCAGTGATAGGAATTTAAGCAATGTAGTAACTGCATACCCGGACATTAGATAGCAGTTAATGAGCTATTATATACCTTACATAGAAGTGAAAGAATTGTTATGTTTTGCTAACAACTGCATACCCTAACTTTAGATAGAATTTAAAGAACTGCTATATTTTGCTAACAACCAATAAAAGAATTTGATGGGAGAAGAGACAGGTAATTGGATAATAAATTTGACTGGAATTAGGAACCTCTATCAGATAAGCATAAATCTGAAGAGCGTGACCTTGCCGCCATTTGGACCTCAACAATTATACTTGTTTTATAACTGGCACGAATATACCAAGCTCGGAGTCAATGGCTTGCTTCTGATTGACTGTACCTCAGATTGTCCGAATTCATCACTCAGGATATTATGAATATTCTACTACAAAGTGAGTTAACAGGTGCTATTATGAATGTGATATCAATACCAGTTAAATTAATTGTAACTATTAAGAACCTAGATATTAACTTTAGTGTGATTATTTATCAATTCATTTCGGTTAAACATCGAACATGAAGTTCCGATCATGCTCCAAATACAGACATGTCAGTTTTGATTATTTAAAACAATAATTATATCGTAATTATTACTAAAATAACTATCAGACTTTTATAGAAAATTGAGAAAGCAAAATAATGATGAACAAAAAGCATATGATAATAGATTTTTGTGGTATAGGCCTACGGGTGTACGTCGAGTGGAAGGTTTAATTCTTCAAGTAACGATGAAGAAAATTTATTTCAAGTGGTCGCCTTATGTCGGGCAACAGGTTCACCAGCCAGACCTGTAATGTAATATTGAATGCATTATAATTTTTCACAATTGGGGGGCTGGGGTATTCAAAACGTTAAAGGGTATTGCAAAGGCAACATTGAATGGGGACAGGATTAGCAAATTAAACCTAAGGTTATTAAATATAGATATGGTACAGAAAACATTGGCATGCAATATCAAAACAAACAGTTCTAGTTAATAATTTTTACAGCCTGCTTTTCGATATGTTTTATATTAAAGGTATAGCAAATGAATTATAAACATTTATTAAAAAGCAAACCATGAGAAATATAGGGTAATCAATATATATTGACAATTAATTTGCAAAGTGCCTTGGATGAAATAGCAGATGGAATTCAAAAAAGGGGGATAGGATCGTTCAGTAGGAGAGAGCTAATTAAACATTTTCTTCCCTGTGTCTCTGGCTGTTCCTTCCACAAGACCACCCCGGCAACCATCTTGATTTTCTACTTTTTTTTTTTTGTGACTTTAACAACTTCAAACTTGTATTATATGTCTTTTAAATATCATGGTGATACCATTGATATATTATGTTCATTTATGTAATTATGTGATCTTGTAACATCCAGTTCCCTGATATATTTATAATGATGCTACTATAATTATGGTAACACATTTACATTATAAAATGTCATAATTTATTAAAATTGCGTATATATACATTTAAAATACACAATTTTCCGTGTGTATATGATATATAGAATAAACCCACAATTTATGAAAAAATAAAGATACAATATACCGTTGAAGAAAAAAATACACAAGGCATTTACATTGTAATATTTCCATGTTTTATCAACAAAACATTATACGTAATGACATCTGTATTGTAATACAAGAGTACACAGTAAAGCTAATAGTACACTGGGATCCATAGAGGAGAATGTACGGTAGTCACTACAGCATAAACGGGCAAACTGCTTGTTCGGTCGGTGTTCACGACCATGCTTCACCGCCATCCTGCAAAACTGATGAGTTGTGTGCTGGAGCACCATAGGTGCCCAATGATCGTGTAGACGGCCCTTAAGAGATGGTTAAGGGACTGGACAGAAACTAATAAAAGGAAGGAATGAAGCAAAAAACAGGAAGTTTGGCTGTCGAACCTAGTGTCTGACTGTCAGATGGCTTAGGCAAGTCGAAAATAGTACAAATTATTCTAAAAATTCACTTGATAAATAGAATGAATTAATACAGAGATAAGAAAGGTTACTTGGAGGATTAATGTACAAAGGCTGTATAGGTAATATGAAGTAACAGTTAGATTGTTTGTGTTTAAGATTATGAGAATTCAGTAAATATTTAGTAATGTGATAAGAATTTAGGGCAATGGGATGGTTCTTTGAAGAAGATTAGTACCTCTTGTGAGACATTGGATGAATCTCTCTCTCTCTCTCTCTCTCTCTCTCTCTCTCTTATGTGTATCTATATATTGTGAGTAGATATATGCTGATGTATTGTAGTGCACGGTACACACTAATCATGATGTTACTGAATAAGAACGAACTTTGAGTGAATGATAGAGAAATGACATGCCTTAGTGGCTTAGTCCATACTTTGACCTTAGATCTGAAAACAAATATTTTAGAGCCTCCTAAAGTTACGTTATAATCATGCTCATATTAATGCTGATTATTCTTATCGGATTTTTAAATTACATTTTTACATCTCATTTGCGAACCATGGATTATCTGAGAACTGTCAGTATTGAAGAAAGTGAAGATTTAAACAAAATGATCATTTATTATGCTATTTTTGACGGTTTAAATACAAAGAGAAAGTAAATTCTCATGAGTTATAAACATTGTATTTATTTCTTCCTGCTATAAAGACGTTCTTATTATCTTCAACATTGAAAATTAATTCAGAAACCTTTTCTGCTGCGAGGTCCACAAAAAGCCTTCCAGAGGGATAGGGTAAAATTATAGAACATGAGACAACATTTCTAAAAGCAAAAACTGCTTATCTTATAGTAAGTAGTGTGCTATTAACGAATTTGACCATATTTCCACTGCAAATAAGCTGTTCTACCGTAATGGACCCCCCCCCCCCTCCTCCCCCAACCTCCCGACGGACACACGTGGAAACCTGGGACTTTGAGAGTGCGAAAACAGGACAAAACGTGATAATTTAACTCTAGAGATTTGTAAAAGGTCAAAGAACCTAACAAATCCACCTAACCTAACATAGTAGTTCCCAGGTCACAGAACTAGTCGGGGTTCAAGCACCGTGGACCCCCTTCCCAGGTCACAAACCTTACCAGGTCACAGAGCTAGCCAGGGGGTATGGCCCTCCGGACTTCCCTTCCCAGGTCACAAACTAAAAGTAAATTACAAATAAATTCTTACATTATGATAAAGCAAATCAAAGTAAATCCTTACCAGAATCGCACTTGGGACACTTTAACCTTTGAGTGATAACACGATGAGCTATTAAAAAATTATTTACTACAGCAGGAGTACTGTCAAACTTGGCTATTTTTTCGTGGCTTTATCCTATCCAAAACTACCGATTCCAATTGGGTGGCCCCCCATAACCATAGGATATATTTGGGTATATTTTATTAACTATTTATTTGTGACGGAAATAAAGGTCATTTTCGAAGACAACGGGACTTTTCTATATATAGCCCTACTTCTTTACTAATAAAGTTTTTTTCCGTGTTGTACTATAATAATACCGGGAAAAGAATTAAAGAAGGGTGGATCCTTTCATGCAAATAGATCCAGTATTATATACATCTAAAGAACTGTCAAGCTAGGGCACACAGAAATATGAAATAAATTTTGGATTTTAAAAAGAAATGGCTTGTAATTTTGTATTAAATTTATATATATGCAGATGTAGACATGTAAGCAAAGAAATAGATGAAAAAAAATTTATTTGGTTCCCCGTGAAAGAAATATTTATAAGAGCACTTATCAGCCACCTGTAGATATTTTATAGAGTTCCTTATATCGAACTGGAAAACATCTCTGTGATCAGTGTTTGAATGTGTTCAAACAGTCTTATATTAGCAAACCACTTTAGAGAACTCTTATCAATCATTAGGATAATGCGGAATTTACCAAAGGCTTTGCCGTTCCTTCATTTAATAAATAATGGTCTAGGATTATTCACGTCATTGCTTGAACACTTCAGCAGTTAAAGCAAGAATAGGTCTGTGACCATTGCCTTAACGGCTAGTGACAAGATAGAAGACAATGTTGATAGTGTGTATATATATGATTATATATATATATATATATATATATATATATATATATATATATATATATATATGTGTGTGTGTGTGTGTGTGTTTGTGTTTGTGTGTGTATATATATATATATATATATATATATATATATATATATATATATATATATATATATATATATGTGTGTGTGTGTGTGTGTGTGTGTGTATATATATATATATATATATATATATATATATATATATATATATATATATATATATATATATGTGTGTGTGTGTGTGTGTGTATATATATATATATATATATATATATATATATGTATATATATATATATATATATATATATATATATATATATATATATTCGTAATTAGAACTTTTATCGATGTTTCGCGATTTGATTAGTTTTCTTCCTGGTATCTTAAAAGAAATGTAAAAACCGTATTATACTATTAAATATTTCATAATAATTATTATTATTTATTATATTATTATTGGTATTGTATGATTATTGCTATTGATGTTCTTATCAAAGCCTTATTCACTTGCATTATTTAGGGTAGCAGAAAAGTATTTTCACAAAACAGATTCCAGTTCTTCATGCGTTATATGAATATATCAAACGCAAAAAAAGTAAGCTCTTATGAATGAGAACATGTCTCTCAAATGACTGCTCATTTTGATATTCTTTGTGAAAATATAAAAACATTACCATAAAAAAATATTCCCCTCGAAGAGAAACTTTGATTTTTTTTTTTTTTTTTTCATAATATAACATAATTTTTAGTCCCTCAGTATCGCCCTCCCCCTTGTAATCTCCAGCTAAGCTCTGCTTCTTGCGCTGCCACTTTTTGGAGACCTCATTTTGGATTTAACCAGACACCCGGTTTCACTTCATTCAATGTCTTCTTATCTTGCAGCATCCTAGGTCTCTCTCTCTCTCTCTCTCTCTCTCTCTCTCTCTCTCTCTCTCTCTCTCTCTCTCTCTCTCTCTCTCTCTCTCTCTCTCTCTCTCTCATGGTTTTGTACACGCGGTCATTCAGTATTCTACTGCCTTTTTGTATTTCGTCCTTCAACCTCTGGTAGGCTTTATATTTTTCCCTTGTTTCTCTCCCTCCTATCCCCTGTCATCCCTGATCTTCCTTGACTATCTCAGGTAGCAGTGCTCTCTATTACTTCAGGGTTTTCTTCAGTCATGAAACAATTTCTAAGGTACCATTTTCCACTCTCCCGCTGTATTTTTTCTTCCAACTTTTTTTTCCTTCAATACAATGTTATTTTTTTTTTATAGAAAACCAAAATAACTTTGATGTGATCTTTCCATTCCTATAGAAGAAATAATGGTTCTTGGATTCTTGGATCTATATTTATTTTATTTACAAAGCCATTGCGCCTTTGTACTGTATGGTTTCCGAAAACAATGACCAGGGATATTTTCTTCGAAATATCGTTGGTGATGGCGGCTGCAATACCTTTTGTGTAATCATCACTTTCTGAGTTTTAGTATTTTCTGTAATTCGTTTTTTGCTGTTCACTGTACTAATTTTTTAGTCATGGTCTGGTATAGCTGTCTTTTCATTCTAGATACCTTCTTCCATAGAATATAGATATCTTGTGATTTATAGTTACTTGTTATTATTATTATTATTATTATTATTATTATTATTATTATTATTATTATTATTATTATTATTATTATTATTATTCAGTACTCCTACGAGATCTAAAACACATGTCTACCATCCCAATTTTGTTTTTTTATGTAAAAAGGAAACATTTGAGCTAATTTTGTAAAGTGAACAAACAAAGATGAAGATTCCATTAAGGAATGGATGGAAAAAAAAAGATGGGAAGTTAGAGTGACTACAGTAGATGCAGGGAGGTAGCTGCAAAAACTTATTAATACTAGTTCTCTATGTATGGTACAAAAGATTGTTCGTTATTCAGATCATCCATTGCATTTAGATGTTACCCAGCGATGACCAGATTGTTCAAACTTTTGTTAAATTCATTACTATTGAACAGACCAACATAAGTCACATTTATAGTTTATATAAGACTGGTATATTTTAATATTGTTACTGATCTTAAAATATTTTTTTCTTTTTTTTTTTTTAATCATTATACATAGTTCATTTGCTATTCCCTTATTTTCTTTCCACATAGGGCTACTTTCCCTGTTGAAGCCCTTGGGCTTGTAGCATACTGCTTTTCCAACTAGGGTTGTAGCTTAGCCAATAATGATAATAATAATAATAATAATGATGATGATGATGCAAGAGTTTAATTGTAGCTAGTCACACAGACCTCTGTGGTCGGTAGGGGGGGAGGGGGAGAAATTGGAAAGAAAATTTCGTTACAATTCTGTTTAACCAGTCTCTCAAATCCCAGAAAAGGCCTTGTTAGAAAGCTGCCTTCTTCCTTCCTTACTGTTGACTGCTAACTTAGTTATGGTAAGACTTTCTAGAATCTGTGAACACCTTCCATTTCCTTCCTAGGCCGTCCACTGTTAGATAACACTTCCAAGATGACTTGGGAAGGTGCGACCTAATTCAAATTCTTTAGATTTTCCAAAGGTAACATGTTAAAGTGCTGGACTTGTATGTCAATTCTCCTAAATAATGTAGTCACATGTATTTTCAATCTGAACATATATTGCAGTTGTGAAATAATTTTCTAGATACTTTGTTACAGAATTTGATTTTTATTATTCTTATATTGCCGGCCACTATCAGTATTCTAAACTCCCAACTTCTTTATTCCCGCAACTGTACTTTAAGGCCCCTCTTGGTCTTGGTCTTGGTCATTGTGCTGATCCAGTTTTCATCATTTCTTAGTAAGATTTTTATACTTGAGTAAGGATTTTATATATATATATATATATATATATATATATATATATATATATATATATATATATATATATATATATATATATATATATATATATACACTGCACTGTAATTGTTCAACGGGAACTTTCCTCTTGGTAAGGGTAGAAGAGACTCTTTACCTATGCTAAGCAGCTCTCCAAGGAGGACACTCCAAAACTAAACCATTGTTCTCTACTCGTGGGTAGTGCCATAGCTTCTGTACCATGGTCTTCCATTGTCTTGGGTTAGAATTTTCTTGCTTGAGGGTACACTCGGACACTATTCTATCTTATTTCTCTTCCTCTTGTTTTGTTAAAATATTATAGTTTATATAGGAAATATTTATTCTAATATTGTTACTGTTCTTGAAATATTTAATTTTTCCCATTTCCCTTTCCTCACTGCTATTTTCCCGGTTGGAGCCCCTAGGCTTATACTGCAAGAAAGCACACGGCCACGTACGAAAGACGCACACAAACACACGCACACAAACACACGCACACATATATATATGTGTATATATATATGTATGTATGTATGTATGTGTGTGTGTGTATATATATATATATATATATATATATATATATATATATATATATATATATATAATACAGTATATATTTATATACATACATTTATGTGTATACACACATATATGTTATATATATATATATATATATATATATATATATATATATATATATATATATATATATATATATATATATGTGTGTGTGTGTGTGTGTGTGTGTGTTTGTATGCGTCTTTCGTACGTGGGCGTGCGCTTTCTCGCCATATATTGGTATTTTTAGAAGAGGAAATATGTTTTTGATGAAGAATCCGGTCTATATATCTTTTGAAAGGGAAGCTTTGGTGTCTATAGTTCATAGGTCACCCTCAGATGTGACTCACTCAATTATTCAATCCCCTTCATGTTTGGTAGATCTATTTCCTCTCCATCGGTTTAGACGTCTGTTCATTGTTTAGAAGTTGGTATGTCTTTTTATCGTTTGGATGTTTCCATTCTAAATGGATTAATATTTCGGCATTGTACTTTTTATTAAATTTTTGTATTGATAATTTATTTATAATAAATTTGTTGCCGATATATTTTCATTTTAGTTTTCCATATATTGTCTCGCAGTAAGTACTCTTATCTTTTAGTAGGGGCCTTAGATAAAACTTTTTACCAACAAATTTTAAGTTATTACGATGGTTCAGAAAGGCATTTCTTATATTTTCAGTATTTATCAATAATTGATGCCATCCCTTTCATTTACGATATATATTAAAAAGTTTTACGTGGTGACACTCTAATGAAATGAGGCTTGATTTTTGCTGTAGCTGCTGCTCAAGAGGGTATGCCAAAATTCCTTACAATATTCCAATTTACCTTAGTTATAATCCTCATATATTTTTTTACCCCGGCCTTTTGTTTCCCTCCTGTATTTTGGAGAATGTTCATTAATCTCATCAGTAGGCTTAGCTTGATGTCAAATTAGGAAATTACCTGGGGTTCTTCCTCCGGTTAAAGTGGCTTCAATTAAGGAAGCCCGAAGAGCTGCTGCCTCCTTTCTACCGTTATTGCAGACAGATGATTCCCTGCGGTTATTCCGGCCGTAGACAGGTTGGAGGTGTGGGACTTTGTAATTGTGAAAGGAATAGGTTAAGTTTTAGTCATTCCTTTTGGATGTTTGAATTTTGATACTTTTGCTTTACTGAAATATGTAGAGTTCGCTTGCTTGAGGGTGCACACGGTCATACTCTTCTATCGTAAGTCTTTTCCTATTGGATTTTCTTTTTTATTGTTTATATGTGAAAGATCTGTTTTATTGTTGTTATTGTTATTAAAATATTTTCTTTTCATTTTTCATTACTTCTGTTGTAGTCTATTTATTTCCTTGTTTCCTGTCCTCACTGGGCTATTTTTCTCTTTAGGAGCCCTTTGGCTTATAGCATCCTGCCTCTATAAGTAGGGTTGTAGCTTAACTAATAATAATAATAATAATAATAATAATAATAATAATAATAATAATAATAATAGTAATAGATGGCGGAAACAATCTTTAATCACATTATCAGTTGTTTCGACTTTGATCAGATGAATGGATTTTTTACATTTAAAAGAATTAAGGTCTCTGTAATCTTTTTAAGCTCCTTTTTGTGGATTGTTGTAATTGTATCACATATGCATTATCTTGTAGGGATTATCTTGATAATCATTGCCTTTGACTGGCAATATTGTTTGATGAAGTGTATTGTCGGTATTCTGTTAAAGGTTTTAGGGATATATCGTATAATCCTCATACTTAATTGTCTGTTCCCTAAATGGAATAGAATGAAAAGGCCAAACTATACAGAAAATAGAAACCTTGTTCTTAACGACCGAAAACTTAGTTGCAGTTCTGATCATAGAGAAGAATTACACCCATTATTATTATTATTATTATTATTATTATTATTATTATTATTATTATTATTATTATTATTATTATTATTATTATTATTATTATTATTATTATTATTATGGGGCTGTAACTATTTTACAAATACCACTTATATTGTTCTTTTCTACTTTTTTTTTTTCCAATATTAGTTTTAATTGTCATAACTTTTCCTGAAACCCAATGGACGCCCTATTGATTTTTTAATACAATCGTCATTCTGTTTTTATTGAATCCTAAAGGCATTTTCATAAGGCAAGTGATGAATTTTCAACTTGGCTTCGGGGTTGTCCCCGAGTAATGTTTTATTTTTTCAAAAGGTTTGTCTAGCAGTTATATAGATTGGAATTATTATGTTTTAAGGGAATCTTTTATATCTCTTATCCAAGGGCAAATGCTTTAGAAAGTATTTCCTCATGTTCAGGTTGTAACAAAACTTTATTCTTATCTTACTTAATTTTATTAGGTTTTATTGTTGGAGTAAAAGAGTTTATGGCCCCACTGTCCCACTGTGTAGTTTTTTACACCAGTCGAATGATTCATCATCATCGTCGTCATCATCTCCTCTTACGCCTATTGATGCAGAGGGCCTCTGTTCAATTTCGCCAGTCACCTCTATCTTGAGTTTTCAATTCAATACTTCTTCACTCATAATCCCTCACTTCTCGTTTCATGGTTCTCAGCCACAGGCCTGGGTCTTCCAACTCCTCTAGTGCCTTGTAGAGCCCAGTTAAATGTTTTGTGAACTAATCTCTCTTGGGGAATGCGAAGAGCATGCCCAAAACATATCCATTTGCCCCCCCCCCCCCACACCATGATTTCATCTACATATGGCACTCGAGTGATCCCTCATTGTTCAATTTCTAATCCTGTCCTGCCATTCAACTCCAAATATTCTTCTTCAAATTTACTAAATCTGTTGGAGATGGTTTCATTATCTTACCACGACTCGTGGTTTGTGCATGTATTGTACCACTATATAAGAGTAAGGGAGATGTGCATGAGTGTTGTAATTCAAGAGGTTTTAGTTTGTTGAGTGTAGTTGGAAAAGTGTATGGTAGAGTAATGATTAATAGGATTAAGGATAAAACAGAGAATGCAATCTTAGAAGTACAGGGTGGATTTAGAAGAGGTAGGGGTTGTATCAATCAGATTTTTACAGTTAGGCAGATATGCAAGAAATATTTAGCAAAAGGTAAGGAGGTGTATGTTGCGTTTATGGATCTGGAGAAAGCGTATGATAGAGTTTATAGGGAAGCAATGTGGAATGTGATGAGGTTTTATGGAGTTGGTGGAAGGTTGTTGCAAGCAGTGAAAAGTTTCTACAAAGGTAGTAAAGTATGTGTTAGAATAGGAAATGAAGTGAGTGATTGGTTTCCGGTGAGAGTGGGGCTGAGACAGGGATGTGTAATGTCGCCGTGGTTGTTTAACTTGTATGTTGATGGAGTGGTGAGAGAGGTGAATGCTCGAGTGCTTGGACGAGGATTGAAACTGGTAGACGAGAATGACCATGAATGGGAGGTAATCCAGTTTGCGGATGATACTTTACTGGTTGCAGACACAGAAGAGAAGCTTGACCGACTAGTGATAGAATTTGGAAAGGTGTGTGAGTGAAGGAAGTTGAGAGTTAATGTGGGTAAGAGTGAGGTTATGAGATTTACGAGAAGGGAAGGTGGTGCAAGGTTGAATGTCATGTTGAATGGAGAGTTACTTGAGGAGGTGGATCAGTTTAAGTACTTGGGGTGTGTTGTTGCAGCAAATGGTGGAGTGGAAGCAGATGTACATCAGAGAGTGAATGAAGGTTGCAAAGTGTTGGGGGCAGTTAAGGGAGTAGTAAAAAATAGAGGGTTGGGCATGAACGTAAAGAGAGTTCTATATGAGAAAGTGATTGTACCAACTGTGATGTATGGATCGGAGTTGTGGGGAATGAAGGTGATAGAGAGAAAGAAATTGAATGTGTTTGAGATGAAGTGTTTAAGGAGTATGGCTTGTGTATCTCGAGTAGATAGTGTTAGGAACGCAGTGGTGAGGGTGAGAACGGGTCTAAGAAATGAGTTAGCAGCTAGAGTGGTTATGAATGTGTTGAGGTGATTTGGCCATGTTGAGAGAATGGAAAGTGGCTGTCTGCTAAAGAAGGTGATGAATGCAAGAGTTGATGGGAGAAGTACAAGAGGAAGGCCAAGGTTTGGGTGGATGGATGGAGTGAAGAAACCTCTGGGTGATAGGAGGATAGATGTGAGAGAGGCAAGAGAGCGTTCTAGAAATAGGAATGAATGGCGAGCCATTGTGACGCAGCTCCGGTAGGCCCTGCTGCTTCCTCCGGTGCCTTAGATGACCGCGGAGGTAGCAGCAGTAGGGGATTCAGCATTATGAAGCTTCATCTGTGGTGGATAACGGGGGAGGGTGGGCTGTGGCACCCTAGCAGTACCAGCTGAACTCGGTTGAGTCCCTTGTCAGGCTGGGAGGAACGTAGAGTAGAGGTCCCCTTTTTGTTTTGTTTCATTTGTTGATGTCGGCTACCCCCCAAAATTGGAGGAAGTGCCATGGTATATGTATGTATGTGTACCACGACTCGTCTCCATATAGTAACACCGATCTCGCTAAACTGGTATATAATCAGATTTTTGTATGTAATTTCAGGCGATTTGATTTCCAAATTTTACTTAACCTAACTATCGTCTGATTTGCTTTTTCCAATCTTTTATTAAACCCCAATTCTAATAACCCTGTATTGGAGACCATAGTTCCTAAATACTTAAAGACTCTATCTTATTAATCCTTTCTCCTTCCAATGATATTTCATGATCCATTACATATTTCGTTCACATCATCTCTGTCTTTCTTCTATTTATCTTGAGCCCAACCTTGCAAATCCTAATAAGGATACTATAGGTCAGCTAATTTCTCATTACCAATCCAGTCCAATCCTTCTCCACCATCTCTAACTGTTCTATGCATTACAAAATCAATGAGTAGGATAAAGATCATAGGCGGCAACACCTTCCTTTAGAGTACTCCGCTGTTCACTGGAAATTCATTTGATAGGATTCCGCAAACATTAACTTTCTACTTGCTATGCTCATGAACGGACTTGATCAAATTTAAATATTTAAGAGGAATTCCATAACAACACAGGACTCTCCATAAAATTGTCCGGTGCACACTATCTAAGTCTTTTTTATACCGGTAGCTCCAAATTCCATCAAAATTTGTATATCTATACTCTACACATTTCAGTTCATGTCTCAAAATGAAAATTTGGTTATTACAAATTCTACCTTTTCGAAATCCTGCTTGTTAATCTCTGCTTTTCATTTTTTTTCTCTAGTCTCTTTAGAATAAGCATGCTATATATTTCCATGACAACTAACGTAAGTAGGATGCCTCAGTAATTATTGCAATCAGTCAGGTTAAATTTTTTGAATTATTTGGACTCGACCTTAGGTATTTGCACTTCGTAATTTCAGTTATCCGACGCCAAGGTGTTTAGAATATAACAAGGTCTGTAGAATAATCTATAGACAGAATAATAAAAGGGGATTTTCATTTGGGACAAAAGTGCATGACTTAATGGTATCCTCTCAGACTTTGATAACTCTTAGGGAATCTACAATTTCTGATAATTCCCAAATATAAGAAATAGTAATTAATCGAAATATAAATGGTAAAGGTGAAAATAACGCCACAATTAGCATATAGAAATATACAAACAGTAGAAAGAAAAGTAAATTATTACAAATGTATTTTAAAAGTTTTATCTATACCTTTATTTATAAATACACTTCTACTTTTACAGAATGATTCTGTCCAAAATTAACTATAATACACAATGAGGGGTGTGTGTAAATATATATATATATATATATATATATATATATATATATATATATATATATATATATATATATATATATATATACATATATATATATATAATATATATGTATATATATATATATATATATATATATATATATATATATATATATATGTATATATATATGTATATATATATATATATATATATATATATATATATATATATATATATATATATATATATATATGAATGATCATGGTTTCTTAGAGTTCTTGCATTAAGTAGTTAGTCCAAGAATCTTTGTAGATCGGAAAGCATCCCTAATTAGTAGAATAAGAAAGAAACTAGTAGAAAGAGCAATCAGAAATTTAAAACCTCCGCCAATGATGATTGTCAACATTTTAATCAAGCTTTCCTTTTTCCATATGTTGACCGTTAGTGAATCTATTATATAATAAAAATCATGGTTCCGGATTAATCAATTATGACATATCCTAAAATTATCATCAGAATTCATCCATAACTTTCTTAGTTAGGCTGGTGACAAACAAACAGATGAAAACAACCTCCTAGGTGAACAGTCGACTTAAAAAATTTCGGTACTTAACAAGACAAACTAAGGAAACATTAGGGAACTACACACTACATCAGACTATTGACAATGTAAGATGACAAACATTTTATAGTGTGATACTTTTGGGAAGATGAACATTGTGTTGTGGCAAACATTCTGCGTCGTACTGTTGCTACATTATGGGGTTGCCAGAGATCTCTTTAGTATGTCACTCTTACTAAAAGTCATTAAGTCAACAGTACCGGTAAGCACCCTTTTTGATTGCTTTATATCGGAGCTGACAGTTCTATGTTGATGTTATATTACACATGTCCCTACAGAGTTCAAGCTCTTGGTTCGTATACGGCGAATATATGATGGAAATGATTAGTAATACAGCGTTTGTTGATGGTTTCAGTTTCCGATTATTAAGCTAAATTCGCGAACCGTATAGAGCAATGCATTCAATTAGAATTATTGTTTTGGTTATGTTATCGGGAAGTAATTCGTTGCTTTTCCATGCAAAGTATAATATATGGTTTAACAACAGCTGTGTAATTTTGATTGTTAGAGGAAATGTTGGTTAAAATTTTATGAATGCTGTGAAAGATTACCATACAATTATTATGGTAATTTTATTTATCTGTAATGTGCAAAAGAATAAAGATAAACATTGACAGTTCTGTTCTGTAAATACAAGATTATTCACCGTTGACTCTTAACATAACATTTTATTTTTTACCTCTGACGTTTTTAAATTTAATACTAAAGTGTCGAGCTGTTTTGGAATTCCAGCATTTGTTGGGATGAGGTCACGAGTAAAGGTTTACGCGTTAAGTGTTGATGCTTTCTATTTTTCTATGAGGCATTAGACCATTTTTGTTACATAGCTAAAGCCTTTTTTTTTAACATAGATAAGTAATCGCTGGAGTGGGTGTGGGGTAAGTAGCTTATGTGAACGACGCGGTCGCAATGATTTATTCAATTCACTATGGAAACAAAGAATTGAAGTTCCACATGTAATTGAAAAATTAGAATGAAAGAAAAAGGTTTTTCTTTTGAGTTCGTACTATTTGCCTTAGAACACGATTCGTTCACCAGTTGAAAAAGGTGTGAAGAAAAATTTTAAGATAAATCTTTGTTTTATTAGATAATTTTCTGTTTTAAATTCTTTTCTTGCCTTTCTTCAAATCTACTTAAACATACAACAAAGTGAATGTTTGAAAACCTTGATTTTATTTTCTCTTGAAAATGCAGAATACACGATTTATTAAAGAAAGTTAGTGCTTCATTACTTCTAATTATTTTTCCTTTATTAATGTAACCATTTGAAGTAGGTAGGTAGTAAATTGACAAAGGGAGAACCATCCATCCGTTGAGATATTACCAGTACAGAGATCTTGTATCCTTTGAGGACTAGGAGACAGTTTGGTGTAGGGCCATTCTCCTGATGCAGCTTTTTTCTTTGCCTGCACATGCACTAAGCAGTTCGGTAACTTCCCCACACCAGACGGCAATATGCATACTATAACTTTCCCTCTCATTTTAGTTAGTAGTAGCTACTGCAACTGGTTAGTGGCTATCTCTCCATATGTAAAGGGTAAAAGAGCGATTATAGCTATTGTAAGCAGCTCGTATGGGTGATGAAACAACAAAATGTAAATAATGTTCTCTAGTCTTAGATTTTGCCGTAGCCTCTGCACCGTGGTCTTTCTTAGTCTTGGGATAGAGGCCTCTTACTAGATTATATAATCGAGCAAACTTTAGTGTTAATTTGTCTCTTGTTTTTTTCCTCCAGACGTTGTGCTGGTCATTCTTAATAGATGGGCAAAGTATGAGTTGCGGTTCATCAAGAATTGGTATTTTTCCTTACTTTAATTTGTATATCTTCATCATTGATGTTCATTTTAAAAACCATCACCGTTGTCACTTTCTCAATTTGTAGTCGCTTTCTTATTGTTGTCATTTTTGGTGTTATTTTTATAGTTTTTTCTTTATTTATCTCTTTTCTAATAGCAGGTTGCTTTCTCTGTTGATAGCATCAAGCTCGTAGCACTCCACTTTGCCTACTTGGGTTGCAGTTTGACTTTTGATATTAAAAATAATGGTGATTTAACATTAATGATATTGATTATGGTATTAAAACACTTTAGTTTAATGCTCTTATATGTGAATGCACGGAACCCTTTTTTGTGTGACCATTGACTTGAAACTAAATACGAAAAGTAATGTTCATTAAGTAAAGATTAATACAAATCCCCCATTAAAATTATCATCATCTTAAAAGATGGTTCAAAAGTTAACAAATTCTTCTTTCTTTCCACTGTTCTTCCTACATTATGGGCTCGGTTTATCTGATGCGCCCTCCCCAATGTCTTCCGCTTCCAACAAACCTTGATAAGTTGCTGTCTTATTCTTCACTCGAAAGAGAGCGATAGACCAGCCTTTAGAATCGGATGGGAAATTTTAATGGATCAGGGAAATCAAGTATTCAACCCAAACTAAAATTCAGTCATGAAATGCTGCAGCATAAGGATTACTCAATAATACCCAGGGTAAATTTAGAATGTGTTATTCTGTCTTTGTTGTCAGGTCGACGAAAGGTGGAATCTCCATTTAGGTCAGTAGATTAGCGACCAAAATAGAGCTTTCTGAAGCTAAACATTAAGGCACCTTTGGAGAAAAGCGAATATCTAGAAAAAAGAAGGGAGGGATAGTTGGTAAGATGAATTACCCTTAATCGGATCTTATAGGAAAGGAAATTAAAGGCACACCCCTGCGATGAGATTAAAATTCCAAGTACGAATATAGCCAATATGATAGCTAGTTTACTGAGAGGAAAAATAAGACCCTTTAATATTTTATATAGAAAAATATAATTTGAATTATGCAATCATCCCAACACATTTTTTAGTATTTATAATATATGTACCCCAGAATGTTAGTGGTGAAAGGTTTGATAGAATTGATATTTATGGAAAAATATAATAGGAAGACTAGAGATGAAATTGGTGTAAGACGTGTTTTCTAAGGAAATTTTAAATAGATGTAATGAGCAGTGCAAGAAAATGATACACGGAGGGTTGAATCAGTAACAAAAAATTAATTAGAATTTTTGTGAGACTGCTGAAACCCATTGCAAAATAGGAAGCTGTTTAAGTTCATGCCAAATCTGTTAATAATAGGAAAAGCTAATGAAAAGTAGAAGCCACGCCTTTTCTTAATAGATGAGTATGTTTGCCAGAATATTGCCAATTTTAAAATTCAACAACCAGACAAAATTATTGAAAAGCACAGGTGCCTTTTTGTTTGGAAAACTCCAAAGAAATGTTTCAGTAATACATGCTGTTTTCTTTACTTAAAGAACTTTATGAACAGTGAGCATTGGGCATAAGATAAATAAGAAGCACGGGAGTAGAATGTTAATGTCGAACTGCCTGAAAATTAGCAGATAAGTGAAAACTGGAAAGAGTTATTTAATTGTTTATAAGGAGTGCAAACTTTAAGATTCGTAAGGATGGAAGAGAGTGGGAAAAGAAACTTTGTAATACAGTTCATTAAGAACATTGTTAGGTGATATTAATTCACATTAGATTTCAAATACATGTGTAGCATTCTTTTCTGGCCAAGGTTAGAAATTTACCAACAATGTGTTGTAAGTACAGATCTATAGGAAATCCTTCTGTAAAAAAACAAGGAGAGACCAATCTATTTTTTACGAACAATTGAAGTCTTTTCAGATATGTAAACTACTAGACAATATCCTCGCTGTTATATGTCATTGACTGCGTCTCTTCTTTCTCTCACTTTCTCAAAACACCTAACTTCCATACCGTCTCTTTTTAAGCTTAACTGCTGGTTATCATCGTATCGGGTGTTAGCCCACTGGGAACTCTTGGGAGTATAATAGCTGGCGTTATAGAGAGAGAATGTTGGTAAGGAGAACGTAAATTTTAGGTAAAATAATGAGATGTGGGGTACCCAAGAGGGTGGATATTTTATAAGAACAGATTGAAGGATGAAGCGTCAAAGTAACTCTGAACTCGCAATAAGCAAACATTGTAGGTTGATTTAACCATAGTTTGCATGGTTAGGTTGGTGTACACATCTTTGAAAAATCAGGGCAGTATTGCACATTTCCGGATTTTTTCATGTATGTTTTGATACCTTTATTTTCTTGTATATATGAGCATTTTATAGTAGCAAATTGACAAACGGTGTGTAATAACCAGTGTGAAAATCATAAATTAAAATAAAAAAACCTAATCGTTACTCAATAGGAATCATCAGAACAGAAAGATCAAAAGGACCGAAATAATTTGAGCAGGATTATGCATTGGTTGTACGAAATTGACCCATCATTGTGCGCACCTTATACAGCCGCTCTCAGGTGCAGTGAGTGTGAAACTTTGAACTATAATTTTGGTTTTTTAGGCGAAAGTAAAATATTTTAGAAGACAAAGATATTTATGTTTTAGTAAGAAATTTTGTCATATTTTATCGGATTCTGGCAGTTTCTCTGTTTTTAAATTTTTTACGTTTTTATGAAGTATACGTTTTATAAATAAGATTTAATTTGCTTTTTATCACAGATTTCATCTCATAATATTTTGTTACCTCATATTTACTACTGTTTCTTGTTCATTCATTAGATTCAATATATATACACATGATTTATATATATGTATATATATATATATGTATGTATATATATATATACATATTTATATATATATATATATATATATATATATATATATATATATATATATATGTGTGTGTGTGTATATATATATATATATATATATATATATATATATATACATACATATATATATATATATATATATATATATATATATATATATATTATATATATATATATTATGTATTATGTATAATATTTTTCCATTCGAATGTATTCGGCCCAGGACTGTAAAATTTCTAGCTTGAATCTCTTTTTAATAATGATAATATCAGTGATTAGAATTTTATACACTATATATGTATGTATATATATAGATATATATATATATATATATATATATATATATATATATATATATATATATATATTATATATATGTAAATGATGTATGAATATAAATATATTATACTTAAATATATATATATGAGAGACAGAGACAGGCAGAAAAACAGAGAGAGAGAGAGAGAGAGAGAGAGAGAGAGAGAGAGAGAGAGAGAGAGAGAGAGAGAGAGAGAGAGAGAGAGAGAGAGAGAGGGTGGAATCGTATGTTGGTATATGACTGAAATTTTTAGGTTTGAATTAATTGCATGAAGAGAATGATAATGGTATTTTGGGTGTTCAAATGGTGAGATCTGTATACTTCAAAAATGAAAATTACTGCAAGCTTAATTACGAGGTTGAAGTTACCAGACTTTTTCCCCTCTCTAACAACTAGGTCGTTGCCAAACTACAGAAATGGCGTAAGAATTTAGAGAATTGTTTAAATTTACTTTAAATAGATTATTTTTTTCGACAGGATCTTGAATGAAAGAAAGTTTTAACGGAGAAAAAAGTCATGTGGTAATTATTTAGATTAAAGTATCAAAGAAGTTTTTTTAGCACACAATAGAAAAAAAAAATGTTTCTAACATCTAAAATTGGTAGTAAAATGTGTCCTTGATTGATGTTTTAGAATCATACTATTTTGTGGAAATATTGTTTTCCTGCCAAGAATAGGGTAATTTATATATATGTCTATGAACAATAGCTCTATGCCTTGGCAGATTTTGTACGAAAGGTCACCCTCTCATTTGCATAGTTCTACCTTCTATTCTCATACTCTGTTGATTTATACAAAAGCCTGGATGGATAACGTTTTTTCTTTCCCTCCCTTTTGTAAAATATTCCAACCCTATTCTTTTTTATATATATTTTTCGTACTCTAAATTTGGAGTATTTTTATCGCCTTTTTCCCGTTTATTCTTTTCTCCATATTTTCGTTCTGTTTCCATTTTTCTTCTAGAACCAGATGGTAGAATATTGAAAAGGAAATTCAGTATCTAATTCGTTTATGGTTAAAATGCGATTAAAATTCATTTTTTTTATGTTAATGTTACAGAGTTTAGCTATAATTCTTGTGGTGTAGATATCTTGATTACGGTTCGTCTTTAGCACAAATTCTATTGATCTTGTCTAACTTCGTTTGTCTATTGTATACTTTTCCAATTGTTTTAAAAACTATTATTTTCAAGACAGATGAGATAAATTGAGCAATCCATCTTCATATAGTAACGTTCGCGAAAATAGCTGTTCATTAAATTTCTATATATACTGTATTTCAGGCAAACCCAGACCTTAGCCATTTCTGTGACTTTGGGGTAAATTCTCCTTATCTCCGCCTTGTCCTTCCCCTCGGGTTCTTATGTTAAATTTCACGATAATTGAATCATTCCCCCCTCCCCTGTCAGCCTTTTTCCAGGGATCACATGGCTTTGAACTTTGCTGAAAGGGATCGTGTATTTTTATACATATGCCAACGATCAGAAAATTAGGAACCGTAAAGTATTAGACATATGTTTTTTTTTTTTTTTTTTTTTTTTTTTTTTTTTTTTTTTTTTTGTCTTTATTATAATTCATTCAAATTAGCATCATCCATAATTGTTTGTAACATTGCATGCTATGATTCGAGGTTGAAGGAAAATATATTTCGAATGCATCTTAACACCGTATTCTTTGCAATGATATTTGGTCCTGGATCTTACTACATTTACATGAAAAGACTTCATACTTGGATATTTATAATTATTCATAGTTTGAGAGAGAGAGAGAGAGAGAGAGAGAGAGAGAGAGAGAGAGAGAGAGAGAGAGAGAGAGAGAGAGAGAGAGTGTATTTATAGAAATTATGAAATGAGGTATCTCAAATTGACCCTGTCACTGAAGATAAAAACTAATTTAGGATTCTTTAATAATAATAGCTTATCGAGGAGGTTGCCTTTCCAAATGCATCTAGATAAATGTTTGCGACGCTGTGGACTAGTTACCTTGCCCTTTTCGCCACATCGATATGAACGAAGGAAGGTTAAAGATAACTTTGTTGATATTGGGTTCATGAGGGTCGTTGTCATTTCACACCCACACCCACTCATATATATATATATATATATATATATATATATATATATATATATATATATATATATATATATATATATATATATATATATATATATATATATATATATATATATATATGTATATATAATATATATAAATATCTATGTATATATATATCTGTATATATATCTATATATACATATATATCTATATATATAAATATGTAAATATATATATGAATATATATATATATATATATATATATATATATATATATATATATATAGATATGTATATATATAGATGTATATATATATAAATATGTAAATATATATATATATATATATATATATATATATATATATATATATTTATTTATTTATATCTTTATATATATATTTATATATAAATATATATAGATATATATATATATATATATATATAAATATATATATATATATATATATATATATATATATATATATATATATATTTATATATATATGAATATATATATATATATATATATATATATATATATATATATATATATATATATATATATATATATATATATATATATATATATATAAATATATCTATGTCTATCTATATAAATACTTATATCTATATTTATCTTTATATATAAATATATATATATATATATGTATATATATATCTACATATATATAAATATATATATATATATATATTGTATGTATATATATATATATATATATATATATATATATATATATATATATATATGTGAAACCCACATGTTGAACTCCTCTTAATATCTGGATTCTCTTTACCTCTGCTGAGTTGCCAAGTCAATGGGACCCAAGTTTCTTTGGCCCTAGTTCGATTCCCTGGCCGACCAGAAACTATTATCATTAAGTTTATTCCCCCTTGAGTATCTGATCCCGAGGTAGAGAGAATCCAAATATAAAGAGGTGTAAAATATAATGTTTTTATGAATATATATGAAAAACACGTATAAATGGGCAAAATTATCATATATATATATATATATATATATATATATATATATATATATATATATATATGTATATATATATATATATATATATATATATATATATATATATATATATATACACAGTGGTGTGTGTAAGGTTGTTTACAATTTTCTTCCTCCCCCCGAAATATTAAACCATGCAATTTTTCAGATGAGTATCTTATCACATGTATCCTTTTTATTGTTTTTATCAAGCCTGGCCTAGATAAGGAGACTAGCTTTCAGAACTAATTAGCTTCTGCGATTCTATTGGATAAAAAAAGGTGACTAAAACTCAGGTTAACATTAAGGAATGGAAAAAAAAAAATTATTAGAATAAAAACGTAACGTCGGTGTGTAATCTTTGCTGTTAATCAGTAGAAGTTATTGACAAATATTGAATTATTGTAAGAATCTGAAGTAACATTAGAAAAGTTATTTACTGATTCATTCTTCTTCTTCTTCTTCTTCTTCTTCTTCTTCTTCTTCTTCTTCTTCTTCTTCTTCTTCTTCTTCTTCTTCTTCTTCTTCTTCTTCTTCTTCTTCTTCTTCTTCTTCTTCTTCTTTTTTTTTTTTTTTTTTTTTCTCTCACAACTCAAGGTTTTCGTTTACCTTCCTCTCGGAGTAGGTTTTGCAAATATTACATCTGTCGTTCGAATTCAGTAACTTATTTACTTACCTGATATGAACCTGAACGCGAATGCACGTATCGTTTTAAATTCATTTATTTTTGGTCTTTGATCCCTCTCTATTGATATATGAATCAATTTTAATCGTTTTAGATGTGTTTGTCCTAACCTCAAAGTTGTTGTGTTACTTTTATCCCCATTCATACAGAAAGTACTGGTTTGAAATTTTCATAAATCATATCTTGTATTATAGACTTCCTGAAAAGGTTATGTGGATAGGAAGATGAAAATAATCCTAATTTTATAGTGTTCATTCCAGAATTAAGTTAGAATCCATTTAAATGAGAAAATTTTGCTCTTCATCTCGAATAAAAAAAAAAAAATTACAAATTAGGTTTTAATCCTGTTCGAAAATTGAAACCTTGAATTGCAACTAACTTATTTAATTAAAATTGTTCAAAACGAGGTGATGATCTTTTTAACTGACTATTGAACTTGGTAGGTAATCGAATACAATTGGTAACGGCCGACGTGAAGCTAGTCACTCAATCTTGAGGAACACAATTTATTGTAGAAAATTGTTAATAGAATTTGATTTCCTAATAAACTTCAATACTTTTTTTTTTGCATCTCAGTTACAGTTCATTTAATCCTAATAAGCTTATTATAAGATGTGAAGGAACATATTTAGAATGTTTTTTTTTTTGTTTTTTTTCTAATTTGGCATCCCTTTTGACTATCTTAACGCTAAGGATTCGTATGGTATACAAGGAGAGAAAAAAAAAACTCGCTTTCACCTGCTGTTAAGGACGTGATAAGATTATTGCATTATGTTTCTGTTGAAATAATGACTGTTTCTTAAAATGTTCTGCTTGCTGTAAACTTGTTTCATTGCCTGGGATATCACATTCGTTACTTTATTTGGCCAGACGGTGGTGTCGATAGAAGAGAGGGGAGAAAGAAGAAAGTTGCATCATGAATTTCCCCTTGCCCTTACAGATGACGCCCTTTGTGACTCGCTTTTAATGGACTTGGTGATGGCGACCAAGAGGAAGGATTAGAGAGAGAGAGAGAGAGAGAGAGAGAGAGAGAGAGAGAGAGAGAGAGAGAGAGAGAGAGAGAGAGGTTACTATTGACTGGACCGAAACGGTGTAGGTGTGTGTGAGAGAATGTAATTTAAGAAATGCAAATTTATTAGATACAGAATATATTTAAAAGCCCATAAGTACTTGTTTTTGTGGAATCATTTCAGTGTAGATTGAAAGGAATTAATGTAACTGAAATAAATAAATGAAAAATAAAATGTGAACGAGGGCATGGAAAGACAATGATGCCCTACCATGAAAATTCATTTTTTGTTGGAAGATTTAATTTCAGGAATAGATTGAATAACTTTGTGCCATTTGTCACAATAATATCTGGAATATTTATAGTAATTAAAGGACAGATACATATAAACGTATTTTGATTTTCTCGTTTATCGTTTAAACAGGTCTCATGTTCTCTAACTTATCATCGCCTTTACAGATTGTTTGAAGAGATTTTGCGAAGTTTTTCAAAAGAATTTTAATAGATATTTGGTGCTTGAATTAGCATTCTTGTACTAAAGTATTTCGTGCACTGAAGGAGATAAGAGAGACGTAGAGAAGTCGTTCAAAGGAATGGTGAATAAACACCCTAGTAAAGAACTGGCGCCAGGTCATGTTCAAGATACAGTATGTTCGTTTCAAAGTATGCAATCTAAAAACTTTTGGTAAAATTGTGATTTCTTATAGTAATTCGTTTTTGTTTAGTTTTTAGTCGTTAAACTTTTTGGGTATTTATATTACTATATCTTTATTGGAAGGAGAAAGGATTAATGAGGTAGAATACAGGGTCTTTAGAATTCGAGTATAGTGAAAGATTGACAAAAGCAAATCAGACAATGGCTAGGCTGAGTAAAATTTGGAAATCAAATCGCCTAAAATTTCATATAAAAATCAGACTATATATTTTATTGAGATCGGTGTTACTCTATGGACTTGAGTCATGGTATGACAATGAAACAATCTCCAATAGATTTAGCAGATTTGAGAATAAAGCCCTCAGAAGGATAATGAGAGTTAAATGGCAGGGCAGGATTAGAAATGAAACTATAAGTGAGATTTTTCGAGTACTGTATGGGGATGAGATCATGATGAGGGGCAGATGGAGATGGTTTGGGCATGCTTTTCGCACTCCCCAAGAGAGATTAGTTCAACAAACGTTTAACTGGGCTCCACAAGGCACTCGAAGAATTGGAAGACCCAGTCCTATATGGCTTAGGACAATAAAGCGCGAAGTAGGAGACGATGAATGGAGAAGTATTGAATTAAAAGCTCAAGACAGAGACGACTGGCGAAATCTAACCGAGGCCCTTTGCGTCAATAAGCGTAGATGATGATGATGATGATGATATCTTAATGAATAATTCATAATTTAACTGGAAAAGTCATGGCAAATAGGCCTACTTTAGCCCTCAGTCCTCTGTAGAAAGATATAATATAACAGTTTATTTTACTACATCATTGGTATAAAGTGTTCCTAGCAAACCTTTTTGGATAGCAGAATGTTTAAAAATAATAATAAAAAAAAAAAGGCTACATCAAATAAAATTTTATCTCTCCATCAATGACATCAAAGTTGGTCGGCTATTACCAATGTCAAATTACTATATTTTACTTTTGGATGCAAGTTCAAAGTTAGTAGTTGTTCTAAGTAGGTTGGTTTGGGCACCAGTCACCCGTTGAGATACTACCGCTAGATAGTTAGGGGTCCTTTTACTGACCAGACAGTATTACATTGGATCCTTCTCTCTGGTTACTGGTTCATTTTCCCTTTGCCTACACATACACTGGCCTATTCTTTACAGATTCACCTCCCTCCTCATACACCTGACAATACTGAAATTACCAAACAACTCTTCTTCATCCAAGCGGTTAACTACTGCACTGTAATTTTTCAATGGCTACTTTCCTCTTGGTAAGGTTACAGTAGAAGAGACTTTAGCTGCTATGGTAAGCAGCTCTCCAAAATCAAACCATCGTTCTCTAGTCTTGGTTAGTGCCATAGCCTCTGTACCATGGTCTTCCACTGTCTTTGGTTAGAGTTCTCTTGCTTGAGGGAACACTCGGGCACACTATTCTATCTTATTTCTCTTCCTCTTGTTTTGTTAAAGTTTTTATAGTTTATATGAGAAATATTTGTTTGGATGTAGTTGTTGTTCTAACTATTTTTCGTTGTTTCCTTTCCTCACTGGGCTATTTTCCCTGTTGGAGCCCCTGGGCTTACAGCATCCTTCTTTCCTAACTAGGATTGTACTATACTTTAGCAAGTAATAATAATAATAATAATAATAATAATAATAATAATAATAATAATAATAATAATAATAATAACAATAAATAGTTTGTTTCAATTAGATTTGTATGAAAGTACACTAGATATTGTGTTTAAAAAGTCGGCCATGAAGGGTAGGCCTGTCTTTGTTGTAGCAGTGCAGGGTGTATCGGATTCAACTTCATGATTTCTAGGTATTATAACTAACAGTTTATAATGGAACTTTTTTAATTGGGAGGAACTCGAGAGATCCAATGTTCACCCACACAGACCAGTATCAATTTGTACAATAGAAAACTCTGCATTTTGTTTCAGAGTTTTTTAATCCCTTTGAATATAATGAAGTTAATAGTTTTTACTGCCTTCACTATTTAGTCATATATAAAAAGGATACTTTGTTATTTGTGAGTTATCCTTGCAATGAATTATCATATTGGAGAATTTCTTAGTTGAAAACAAAGTAAAAGAATTACTGAGAGGCAATGGGTAAGGAGTAGTAGTATTTGAGAACTTAAAAAAAAAAAAAAAGCTTTAAGATATTTTCATGTACTATATATTTTTAGACTTTAACTTTATAGAAAAAAAATTATAAGCATGTACTTCGGGAAAAATAGAATAGTAATCTTGACTTTATATTAAATGATGATATACAATTTGGAAATGCTAGTCTTATCTAGAAGATGCAATGATGATTAAAACTATAGTTTGTGAATTTGTATTATTAATAGGGGGAAAAAAGATTGTTAGGTGTATATCTTGCAGAGTTTTTAGGGTTAAGGTTAAAGGTCACCACTGAACAAAAGAATTGCACTTTTTCTGCACACCAATTGACATTCGTACGACCATCCACAAGCTCCCTGTCCACCAATATGGGAACAAGGGAGATTTCTTTTGATAACTCGGTAAAAATACACATGCCATCCTCCCATGACCTCTTACTTCCGTTAGTTTCTCAAGAGTCTGTTTCTAATAAATATTCTTGGTAGTTCACTAGTTGATACGTTCAAAGAACAATTCTATATGTTGTAACATCATTTGAAACAGGTCAACCCCTATCCACCTATGAGTTGGACTTGAATAAACGGTCAACAATTTGATTCACTGGCCATACTGCCCATTTTCACGACCTTAGTTGTTGATGGAGACCTTTGTATAAGTATATAAGTAAATTGTGATATATAAAAAAATAGAAAGGTCAAATATAGGTCAGAATTGATATTAGTAATCATTAATGAAAAATAACCAATGGCAAATTCATTGTTTCAAGGAGAATAAAGATAATGCTAGAAAAATCAATATGCAATATTATGACTTTTCAAAATTTCTGCGTGGAAAATAATACAAAAAATAGAATGCAGAAAATAGATTCCAAACTTGAATTCAGATTGAATTTAAATGTAATGTTGAAACAACATTAAAAGAAATATATCTTTTTGAATTTTTTAAAACTTGTAACCGTTTTTGTAATCCAATCCTTTTTGGGGGTGTTAGGTTTGACCAACAATCTAGCATATAAAACGAAACGGAGGTGGATGTGCTGTGGTGATGCCTATGCATTGGTTGTTAGAACAAAAAATCTTGCCTATAAATGGCTT
>NC_090751.1:44931619-44936619 GCF_036898095.1 Palaemon carinicauda
GTCCTTCTAGAAGAGATGCTTACCATAGCTAGAGAGTCTCATCTACCCTTACCAAGAGGAAAGTAGCCACTGAATAATTACACTGCAGTAGTTAACCCCTTGGGTGAAAAGGAATGTTTGGTAATCTCAGTGTTGTCAGGTGTTTGAGGACAGAGGTGAATATGTAAAGAATAGGCCAGACAAGAAAATGTATATGTGGCAAGCTAAAGTGTGTCATTGCACTTCATACAGATTATTATTATTATTATTATTATTATTATTATTATTATTATTATTATTATCGAAGTTGTAGCCCTAGTTGGAAAAGTAGGATGCAATACTGCTGTACCATGGTCTTCCACTGTGTTCTCTTGCTTGAGGGTACACTCGGGCACACTATTCTATCTTATTTCTCTTCCTCTTGGTTGGTTAATTTTTTTTTTATAATTTTTATAGGAAATACTTATTTTAATGTTGTTACTGTTCTTAAAATATTTTTACTGGTTTCTTTTCCTCACTGGGCTATTTTCCCTGTTGGGGCCTCAGGGCTTATAATATCCTGCTTTTACAACTAGGGTTGTAGCCTGGCAAGTAATAATGATAAGCCCAAGAGCTTCAACCGGGAAAAATAGCCCAGTGAGGAAAGGATAAAGGAAATATTTTTAGAACAGTAACAGCATTAAAACAAGTCTTTCGTATGTAAAGTATTAAAAACGATTTATTTTAGCCTATTCAACATAAAAAGATTTGCTGCAAGTTTGAACTTTTGAAGTTCTACCGATTTAACTACCCGATTATGAAGATCATTCCACAGCTGAAATAAAACTTTTAGAATACTGTGTAGTATTGAATCGTAAGTCCAGTGCTGGGTTGGGTTTTTAGCATATAGTTAAAAATTTTATTGTAAGGATACACTGCTCACGATATCATATGATTTTACGGTAGATTTTTTTTTTAGTATTTTAATTCTCGTTGAGGAAATACTAAGCATGCTTAAAGGAAAACTTTGAAAATTCTATAAATCCATTAATTTTAAACATTTTAAAATAGTTACACATAATCAAGTGTAGAGGAGTGCAGGTAAACATCTACTGGGCTCCTGCACAGGTTGGTTAGTATGGAAATGCCGAGACCGATAAAATATAATAATATTCTTTACTGAATTTACTCCTAAGATTGTTGAGATCTTTTGCGCAATGATTTCTTGCCAGTTTTTCGCAACATTATGAGAGATGTGTTGCAGGAACCCTGGAGGAGAATAAAAAGAGAGATATTACATTGGTTATATCTCCATGGAAATAAAAAAAGCATGTCAAGGCTTTGGGAGACCACACTTGTAACTAATCCATTGCGTTGTATTAACTGCTTGGTGCTTTTGCGGGATATTTGTTAACCGAATGCCCCAGTGTTGGGCACCTTAGAATTAGACTTTTCTTCGAGGCTGAAGACATGGAAGGCTTGTGCTTTTATGATGACCGATACCATATTATCAGTCAGTCAGTTAATGTTAGAAACTCAGAACTAGGTTAAATGTTATTCTATATTGTGCAGACTACTTCATGCATATATGCTCAAATTGATGGCCTGTTTTGAAATGTTGGCTAAATCATGTTTCTAGTATCATTAAACTTTTATTGTCTGTACAATTGTTTAAACAGTGTATATATATATATATATATATATATATATGTGTGTGTGTGTGTGTGTGTGTGTGTGTGTGTGTGTGTGCAAAAGAACCACGGGGAAAATGAAAATATGAAATATAAGATTAAGTCAGGACTTAATTTTATACTTCATATTATTTTCATTTTGCCTGTGGTTTTTTTTGCATCTGAGCATCACATTCCCCTGTGATTTTTACTCATATATATATATATATATATATATATATATATATATATATATATATATATATATATATATATATATATATATATATATATATATATATATATATATATATATACACACAAGTGTATAAAAAAGAGAGAGAGGCTTTAGCTTTGAGTCTTAGTTATTCAGTGGTTTTTATCTTCACTTCTCTGATCAAAACGGAGAGATTTATTTTGGGAGGACGGCGGAGGCGGGGAGGATGGAATTATGTGGGGGAAAAGAGCAAAATTCCCAAAAGAATCAAAGCAGCTAAAACAAGAGAACTTTGAATGCAAAATCCCCGAAGTGGTTCAGTCTTTGTCAATCCTTCCAACAGGATAGGGGATTATAATCTACATATGCTTTGCGATACATGGTTCATGTACACAGTGGTATTTGCACACACTCGAATATATATATATATATATATATATATATATATATATATATATATATATATATATATATATATATATATATATATATATATATATATATATAATTTATATGAATATGTTGATAATTTTATAATGTTTTTCTTCATCATCACCATCATCTCCTTCTACGCCTATTGACACCGAAGAGCCTCAGTTAGATTTCACCAGTGGTTTTCATCTTGAGCTTCTAAATCAATACTCCTTCATTCATCACCTCCTACTTTACACGTCATAGTCCTCAGCCATGTAGGCCTAAGTCTTCTAACTCTTTTAGTACCATGTGGAGCCCAGTTGAAAGTTTTGTGAACTAGTCTCTCTTGGGAAGTGCGACGAACGTGCCCAAACCACCACCATCTACCCTTCACCATGATCTCATCCACATATAGCACTTGAGTAATATTTCTGATAGTTTCATTTCTAATCCGGGGGTGCCATTTAAATCCCAATATCCTTCTGAGGGCTTTGTTCGCAAATCTACAAAATCTGTTCGATAATGCTTCATTTCCATACCACGACTCATGTCCATACAGTAACACTGATCTCACTAAACTGGGATTTCATATATTATACTATGCAGTTCTTCATAGCATTCATCTTTCCCTTCTTCGCGGGAATCATTTGTTTGTGCTTAGCAAAATATAATACTGTTATTGCACTGTTTTGATTTAAACTTTGCAAGTAACAATCTACTATTAATGGCTCTCCATTCCGTTAGTCTTTTCTACTCTTGGTGTCATTATTATTTCTATGTCCTCTCTTCCAATTCCATCTGTTCTTCTTGGGTAGATGTATATATATATATATATATATATATATATATATATATATATATATATATATATATATATATATATATATATATATATATATATATATATATATTGCTTTGGTCTAAGATTTCTTGACCAATCTTCTTACAACGTGTTTTAGTTAGGGCCAACGTATACAAACTATGTTTCATAAATTCATTTTCCACTCTCTGTAACATCCCAATCTGATTCATGGTTATAACATTCCAATTAGAAATTTTCAATATTTCTTTAGTATTTATAAACGGGAGATTCTTAACACCCCGCTACGCCCTGGACTGGGCCCATTCTGTCATTTTCACTTTCCATAGACTGACTGAATCCATAGACGATTTTTTGGCTAAATTCATCAAAGGATAGCCAGTTCCTTGTGATGCTCAGTGCCTATCTAACTAAGGCAAGTGACCCCTGCCGGTCCATATTAAGTCCAGTAAGATCATCCGACAGGCATCGAGAGTAGAAGTCGAAGAGACATCTCTTAAAGTGCCTTAAAACCAATCCGTCACCCTTCTGCTAGTGACTTCATCGAGATTTAGGGGGTATTTCCTCCACACCCAAAGTTATTATTACTCCACCGGGTTGCTTATTCGCTTGTAATTTTGTAATCGTTAACAAACATGGATTGCTAAGATATACCGCCTAGCACGGTACAATGTCTTTCTTAGTGTTTTCAAATCCAAATACCTATAGTATAATGTTATTATGTTAATTTAGTTTTACTAGTATTCCACGTTGGATATACAATCAAGTTTTAAAGATATCACGGTAAAGCGAGAAAATGGCGAAGAACATTGTAATTAGGGATATTTAATAGTTAGACCATACCCGGATGTCATTTCTTACGTATCCCATTATATGTGGCAAGATACAAAAGGGAAAATTGATTATCAGTGGAACACTGCCCTAGGATACCATCAGAAAAAGCAGGTGGGTCAGCACCCCCCCCCCTCCCCACCACCACCTCCACCAATTTCCAGAGAATATCATTCCTGCCTTTCACGCGTCTTTTCTGGTAACCATTCTTTCCCACTTTGATTCATCGACATTTGTTTTGGCAAGGGGCTACTACCTACAGTGTGCCATGCAAAGGCCACCGTAAACAGTACTTAATGTTTCTCTAAGTATTACTGCATTCAAAGGGTCAATTTTCTTTATGTTCCTGCTCATCATTTTTATTTAGTCTTTTCCCATCTTGCTTTTCAACTTCTCCAAGTATGTTTTCCTCCATATATCACCAATAATCAATTAACAAATCTCTCAGGCTGTCGGGAGTCTAAAATTACAAAGTGCATACGTTAGATCTTATTTTGGTCATTCTAATTTTCTGTAATTCATGTAATATTCTATCAGTATAAACCTAGCAAATATTTGCAACGTTTTTAGCAAACTTTATTTACCAGATAGAATAAGTATTCGGTCTGGGAAGTCTTGTTTTCATCCCAATTTTGATATTAACATTTCAGAAGTGACGTTTCAATTTCATCTGGCACTTTTTTTTTATTTGTTTATTCAACGTCAGAGATTAAACGCAAAGCAAACGATTTTGTGCGGCTCGTGGTGGGACTGAATAAGTGAAACGGTGCAGAAGTGTATTTTCATATCGGATTAGGTCGAATTATTTAATATTTGTTGTGCCTTTTCGAAAGCAATTCTTTACTTTGCTCGGGAAATTTTCAGGATACGTTTTTATTCTGTGCAAATTTAAATTGGTTTTCTCTGGAATCTTCTTATTTAATATATATATATATATATATATATATATATATATATATATATATATATATATATATATATATATATATATATATATATATATATGTGTGTGTGTGTATATATATATAAATATATATATATATATGTATATATATATACCCACTAGTGTTTGCGAACCTTTATATATAGC
>NC_090751.1:44941619-44944119 GCF_036898095.1 Palaemon carinicauda
GCTAGAATATTTAGACAAGATTGTTAATATGTAAATCCCACTTCAGTAAGTATTCGCAAAAGCATTACTACTCTTTTTGGCAGTGACACTAACTCGTTCCTAACGTGTGAGGAAAATGGCTTTCTTTCATTACTGATGTATCATCCTTGGAGATTGTTCAAACATAGGAACTTAAATGGGCGGGATATTTGTAACCTCCATCCCTTATATTTTTAAAACGCAGAGGATTCAGCAGTGTTTGATGACAACATTCAAAACTCTTTGGAGAAATTCTTGTACTACATCTGGGTCCTTTTTACGAACCGTCACTTACTTATTCATGTCCACAGTTTCCATTTTAGAATTCACCAATAATATTCAAGCTATTTCAAATGAAATTATAAGTTTATTTTCAGTACGGTATTCTGAATCATGAATTTAGGTACCATTAGTGACATAGATTAAGGAAATGTTGTAAAGCCTAATAGACATGTGTTAGCCCGTTCTCATATTCATAACCTGTAAGTAACCGGCGAAATATTTTTTCCATTTTGTGTTGTTGGGTTTCTGTAGATCAGTGTTGGAAAAATGAAAATAAAAAGAATACATGGGCGTCCCCGATTTTATATTACTCAGAAACAGATTTCCATTTTTTATTTACATCTAAACACCCACCAAGCTGCATTTTAATTTAAAGCACTTTTAGTTACGGGTTATCTTCTAGTTATTGAGGACAAATGGCGAATAGCCTATAAAATACAATTGTTGTGTAAATCCCCAATGGAAGTGATTGGCATTTCTGCTTCTGAAGTAAAAGTGGATACAGCATCACCAAGTGAATCGTTCAGCTACTGTCTTATTACTTAGAAATCCTAGTTCAAAAGCTCCTAGAAAAGGAATTATAAGAATTCCAGTCTCGCATTTTTAGTGAATATTAGTAATAGTGTTAGTTTCCATGAGCATTGGAGCAAGCTGTGGAGAGGTGGAGTTGGCACTGTATTTTAATTAAGATTAGTTCATTGGAAATTGGATTATTCGTCAGTTGAACGCAAAGATTACAACCTGCCAAATCAGATTATTGTACGAACCAACGATCAAGCCCTCTACCCCCACCCTCCCACCCATCCCATCGCTCAGATCTCCGTCCCCTTTCCAAGCGAGGCCGAAAAAAGGCCCAAAATCGGATGAATATTCAACAGGTTTCCCAACTGCGATGTCAAATTAATAGAGAAAAAAATGAGGAGGAATAAAAGAACGCAGTCAATCTTTCCACTTCCTGATTTTTCTTTATTTTTAAACTCCGAAAGTAATAAAAAATCAGAGAGTTTTGTTGTCCATAAAATCTTGCAATAAATGCTTCATATACATTAAAGTGGAATAATAAATCCGTCTATATTTTGGTATTTTTTAATTTGCACTGATAAAGAATATAAAATATGATAAGATTAGTAACAACATTAAAATTGATACGTTATAAACAAACTATGAAGACCGACTCATATCAGCCTATTCAACATAAAAAAGGGGACATTTGAAGTTAGGAAAAGTATAAGCCGTTATTTAGTTATCTTTTATCTCTTAGAAAGTAACACGAACGCAGAATAAACTGAGTATACAGGGTTGTCTTTCGAATGATAAATTTTACCGTTATCATTATTTTAGTCTTATCATTATTTTACCAATAGTAAGAATTATTTCAGCACTTGTTTATTGGATTGTTATTTTCTTTTTCAAGAGTTTTATTATAATTAAACCCTAGAGTTTGTTACCCTTAGCTATTAGTAGCACTCAGAGAAATACAATTGCATGGATGCTCTTTGTGGATACGCATTGTGTGTTCGAATAAAGAGGCCAGAATCGTCACCAATATCTTACTTTCCCCCCTTCTGTTTTCTCTCATGCACCTCAGTTACTGCAGGAAGCCAGAAAAATTCCAATAATCAATCACTCAACCTTTGGGCCTGTATATACATTGCATAAACACTTCTAAATCCTAAATGTCAAAATTTATTCCTAATATATGACCAAGACATTAACCAAAACCTATCTTCTCTCCTCTTTCTCCCTAAGGAATGCATACATAATTTCTTGCTCTTTTCTTTGTAACATTATTTAATCTAATTATAGCATGTTGCATAAATAAATGCATTTACTCACACCAAACACATAGCTTTTAATAATATAAATGTGTAAATATATATATTGTAAACATATATATATATATATATATATATATATATATATATATATATATATATATATATATATATATATATATATATATATATATATATACACCGAGTGAGAGAGAGAGAGAGAGAGAGAGAGAGAGAGAGAGAGAGAGAGAGAGAGAGAGAGAGAGAGAGAGAGAGAGAGAGGTTATATATGTATGTATTACAAACGATTTTAGAGCATTTATTTTCTCGGTGTTTTAATACTGGCTTTGGGCGGGTTTTACTCTACACTTAATGATTTAAGATTTAAGAATTATTGAAATCTAAGCTTGGTTGTTACACACATT
>NC_090751.1:44956619-44969119 GCF_036898095.1 Palaemon carinicauda
TTTACTATTCCAAAGATATGGAAAATGTATATCTTTTAATAGTCCACACAAGTATCATTTAGTGAGTAGATGTTGCAATACGGAAGAAATACGGATATAAAAAGGATTATACATTATACTCAAATATACTGAAACTATCATCTCTGATGTACTGGTCTTAATCACTTTCGTATGGTGAATATCAGTTGTTTTGGGGGACATACCACACAAATGAATATGACTTATGAAATATTATCAACATTCAACCGACATTCGAAACATTGTTAGTTTATGTAATAAGGGGAAGGGTAATGTAAAGTTCTTCCATGTTACTAAAGACTGATTTTTCATGCGGACAATATTTCAGATGTTTTTGATAATCAGATTGATTTAGATGATGAAATGGCTGAGGTTTATATATGGGATTGAAAAAAAAAAAGTTTAATCTGGGGCTTAACTACGTTAGCGTCTCTCTTAAAGACACTACATGGAAGTTTGCATTTCATTCATCTTGCGGGTTTATGCTTTGTTTTAGTATCCCAGTAAAATAAAGATAACCCTTCTCTCTCTCTCTCTCTCTCTCTCTCTCTCTCTCTCTCTCTCTCTCTCTCTCTCTCTCTCTCTCTCTCTCTCTGCTATAAGATTTAATTTATTTAGATTTCCTCTAGCTTTTCTACTTCTTGCTTATCGGCCTAAATGTATCTTCACACTATCATTCTGTAATTAATTTAATAAGATAACATCTTTTTGCTTTCTGTAGAAATTATAGAAATTCCTTGAAACCTGGTGTCTTTCCGTCATCGGACACTTCCTTTTGCATAGGATCAATGGTTTTGAATGTGACATTTTATAGCCAGTCATTACAGTGTCCTAAAAAATATTAGTGAATATTGTTTAAACAGATACACATTGCGTTGAAAAATTACAAAAGTTGAAAATAAAGAAATATGTGGAACATTATTATTCTTCGTTAAAAACGCTCGTGATCGAAAGGTAAAATGTTGCCTGAATATTACTATGTTTTTAATTATAGTAATTCATCTGAAAAATGTTTTTGTTTGTTTTTAGTTTAAGTTGGTTTTGTATCAGTCCGGTCCCTTTCTTGTAATGTAGCAGACGGTAAATAGATAATAACCGTGTCGAATGCAAACGTTATCTATCGTTAAATATCACAGAATTACAGAGTTAAATTATTGAATACATAACCAAAAGAACTAAAAAAACATCATGTGGAAGAATGAACTCCAGAGGGAAAAAAAATAGTTATGCTCGGTTCACGACCGGACTTCCGTTGACAGATCTGACTTATCGAATACTTGGTATGTTAGTAAGTATTTACATGGACAACAACTTCCGCTTTCATTGAGTTTCCTTAACGTAAAACCTTCAGGGGCATTAGGAATAGAGGAGACCGAGGGTCTGCTGATATACATATACATAAAGTCAGTATTCTATGAATTTTAGTGAGAGCATCTCAAACTAGAGATTAAATCTGAAAGTCATGGCAAACAAAATATTGTACTGGATACTTAGTGCAAATATTGTTTACCCATCAAAGGAAGAGAAAATATGCTATTTAGATTTTTTATTTAGGTCCAAAGTGGTAATTTCTATTTATTGAAATTAACGGTTAATCCGTTCTTTTTTCTAATGATTGGATATTAATATTTTGATCCTGGAGTGGTGCATGCACGTGTGCAAACCAACTTAAAACAGAATAAATATGGTTAAATCGAAATACAAGCACACGATTGCGTATTCCCACTCCCAACAAATTCTGTCAAATATTTGCCATAGAACACTCGGGTAACTTACATTTTTAGCAAATATCAGTTTATTTATATAAAAGTAAATTCTTTTCCCTTTTCTATTTTGAAGAACTAACTTCAGAGGAAAAAGATATATTATCTGGCTTTTTGATAAAGACATACTTATTTGCATAATCTTATCACATATTGACAGCCGCCTTGTACACCTACGAAGATGCTTTATTGGTAAGAAAGAAAGAAATGACTAGAAGCTTATTGATTTGAAAGGCGTATGTTACCGCTGTCTTTTATATTACGGGAACACGGAAAACGATTAAAAGCTTTCTAGAAATAAAAGTAGGTTTGGATATATGGTTTATGTGGTGAAAATTACTAAAATGGTTTGGGATTTCAATGGATTCTGTTTAAAATAAAAGCGTAATAGGAACTGCCTGTGCTATTCATATTATGAAATACATATGTAAAAAAAAAAAAACGTCACATCCAAGATAGTTGTATTATGCTACTGAATAGCTAAGATATGACAACAGTGGTTTTTAGTATGCCAGAAGTGTAAGAATTTGAGTTAAGAATGGTCAAAATGGGAGTTGATTCGAACTTTACAGAAAATTGTATGCATTTTAAGGCAAAAAGTATTATCCATGGAAATTTATTTTTTATTTTCTTTTCAATATATTGCCGTAATTTAAGGAAATTTTAAAAGATCGTGACGTCAATTATATGTTTTGTTTAAAAACTTATTAAGATTAATGGTAAAATTTGCAATTTTAAATAAAGGATATGTAATTTAAAAAAAATATTCATGTAAATATAGGAATATGTATATATGTTATAAATTGTAAGATTGTAAATGTGTGTTTTATAATAAAAAAGGAAAAATATTAAGTGATAAATTTCCTGTCATGAGATATATATATATATTTTTGGGCTCAAGCCATGTCGTCCTGATGGAAGTTCCTATAGGGTAGCTTCCTAGGGTATATTACAACTACGGCGATATTCCCAGAGAATTTACCTTAAGGTACCAGAATTCTAACTCCTGGAGCGAGTATCCCTCGTGAAAGGGATATCGCGACATATCAGAGGACGTATTCTAGACACGTCACATGGCAATCTACGACCTGAACAGAGATTCGTCTCGTAGGAGGGAGATTGACGAGATACGAATTCGGGAAAGAAAAAGGGGAGCCGCTCCCAAGGCTTCCCTATCCCCCGATTCGTATGCGTGCCTGGCGCCAATCCTGGCGCCATCTGTATTCCTTTTTGCGTAGCTTAACAACTCGGTGTTTTTTCCTGTTTTTCTCGCAAATCTTGGATTTATTCAACTTTTCATGGCTTCTTCGTCTTCGTTGACCTCGGATAAGTTGAGTATAGTGTCTGTTATGTATAAATGTAGGCTCTTGGTAAAATTTTGAGTGATTAATAGGATTAATCTTTGATACAAGAGCCGTAGCCTACCAGAGGTGTCCTGGACACTGTCACTCGCTAGGTATAAATTAGTTAGTCAGAGTGACATTCCTGGTTGTTTTGCTTAATAAAATTTAGCTATTTAGCTTTACATAGGATTTCCTTTCGTGCTTAGTATTATTTGGCGAAGTATTCGCCATTCTGGCCTACGCTAGGCCATGTAGCCTAGTCGTTTGGTCCTAGTACTTAATGCATGATTATGGTTTTTCCGAGTGTAATTAAAATTTTATTGAAGCTTTAGGCTATATTTTATACATTTTAGACTGTGTGGAATATTTCCAAGATTGTATACGTGAGAGTTTCGGTGAATTAGGTAATCGATTCTCTTGGTGCCTAGGCTAATTGCTTATGGAGCCTTAGTATACTTTATTATACTCCCCGGTTGCTTTCTTTTCTTCGGAGAAGGTATGCAATCCCTTTCCCTCTGTTTAAGCCTTGGGCTTATCCCTAAGTGGTTTTTCCCGAATTTATTTTCGATAAAACTATACTAGGGTGTTACTGTACCTTCCTGTTCCAGCAGAGTCTGGTTCAAAGAGGGACAGAACAACAGAGTTTTTAGTCTGAGTCCGTGTTGTTTGGCTTGGGGCAGAGTCTCCCTCGCTGACCTAACACTTACAAAGGGAGCTGAGCTCCCTTAGGTCACTGTCGAAGGTTTCTGTAGTTATGATTCCTTCTTGTGTGATCGACCAGACTAAGTCCTGTTGCTGTTCTCGGGGAGGATAAATCTTCCCTTGGGAGTTGCAACGCCTTCCTTGCTTTGGTGCTCTGGAAGCTGGCAGGTATTATACTACTGCGCTGGCCCTTTCCCTTAGATCTCCCTTAGGCTAAGACAGAGTTCTTGGCTGCGGGTGATCTGTCACTAAAGCAAGGTTGGCAGGACCCTCTTGTCCCTTCCCCCTCTATCTCCGTAATGGCCTAGCCATTACTGTACTGTACCTTGCCGGCCGGCAGAGCTGGCCGGCAGGGGTATTACTGTACCATATGTCATTCTACTTCTGGACCTAGTATAGGTTGGGATATGGATTGACTAAGCCCATTGCCGGCCGGCAGAGACGCTGGACGGCAAGGGTCTTATGTTTTCGAGTGCTGCCCGGACCTCTCTTGGTCCCTCATCCATGCCTGCCGGCAGAGCCGGACGGCATTGGTCAAGGAAGCCTGAATTAAGTTTCTCCCCTTCCTTATATGCACTCTTTCGGTTGCCGGGCTTGGGGGGTTGTGTACACTCTTATCCCGGCATCCATTCTATTTTCTTCTAGTGCTGTACCTGTCCCAGCAGCCGGCCTATGAGGCCGGCAGCCGGGCAGGTGTAGTCTTCTGGTTCTTTTGCTGCCGGCTGGCATCGGTCTTGTACCTTTGCCGGCCGGCTTATGTCAGTCCTTGTCTGCCGGTCACCAAGAGTGTGGCCGGCAGCTGGGTACTACCTTGTGTAGTTGCTGGCCGGCAATCATTGCCGGCCAACACTGGCTGTTGCTGGCCGGCAGCTGCTGCCGCCGGCACAGGCATTTGAACCAGAGGGCTGCCGCCCTATAGCTGTTAAGTAGTATACTTTAAAGCTAATTGTGGTGTGTGCCGGCCGGCAAAGGCAGGCCGGCACACATCCTCCTATACTGTACTAGTATTCTTCTGTATAGCATATACAGTAAGAAGAAAACTATAGTAAAAGTTTAGGTACAGCACTGTATCTTCTAACACTATTGTGTTTTCTTACACAGCCCTTTGCTGTTGCCCTCAGACAGGAAGCAGAGTTCTTCCCCGTCTATTATCCAGGATTTTTAAAATCATTGCCTAGGTGTGAGCTCCACCTGTTTCCTCTGGAAACCTTGCATTGGTTACTCTAGTAGAGATAAACCATTTTTGATTTTATTATCTGGAAGGCTGCAACAATGGGTTGTGAGGGAAACACGTGTGTGTCTTTCATTTATGAATTGTTATGCTATACTATGCATATCCAGTGATACATAGTTCACTTGATACTCATGGAAATTTCTTCTCTTTACAGGAGGACCCTCCGAAGTGCGGAAATGTTTTCTGCAATGTCCGCAGCAAGAACCTCTGCGGACATGAGTGTTGTAGGAGACACGCAACATGCGCTGTCTCCAAGGATGATCTCCAGTATTGGGACCCTCAGGTATGTACTGTATGCACTAACCTGATTACTGAGGCTTTTGATTCCCCTAGAACGGCGGAATCAAGGGATATAGCTAGGGAAAAGCTTCGTACTTGGGTAAGGGGCTTCAAGAAGAACACCTCTGGCCCTTATCTTCCAAGTGAGAAGATGAGGGCGTATCTTTTTCCCCAGGCATCAGCTGAGGCAGTGATTCCCCAGCCTCAAGAGGAGATCCTTCAAGATCAAGTCCAGGTGGACGAGGAAGTCGCAGATGCGATGCAAGACATCCAGTTGTGTGACAGGATGTCTGACCTGGACGATCGTTTGGAAGAAGACCTCCTGGCAGAAGGTCAGGATCAAGTTCAAACCCCGGATGTCGTAGAGGATGAGGTCGACGAGGTGTCGGCTACTCCGGTTCAGATGCCGGAGCCTATCCCCTCAACATCGGCTGGCCTCCCAGTAGAACTGGGACAGGCCCTCTCTTCGATTGTTGGAATGATCCAACAAATGCAGAAGGAGAATCAGGAGAAGGCGGCTGCAATGGAACTGCGTATGCAGTCCCTGGCAGAATCACATGGGCCCCGGAAAAGGCTCAATGTGAAAGACCTTCCCATATGCTCAGATGCTAACCCATGGAGGTATGCTGAGCACATGCCGATGACGACTGGAAAGATCGTCATTTCGGATAAGCTGGGTTCAGTTCCCCTAGAGGAGGTAGAATTCTGGCCCAGCAAGGCATCATATCCGGACTGCTATGTCCGGCTGAGAAAAGAACCAGCTTCAAGGGAGGAGACAGAGCCGAAGGAGGTCATTGTTATGGACCACGCTAAGGCTCAAGCCCTACTTTCATCCTCGATGAAAGAGAGGGGCTTCTCGAATTCGAAGGTAGCTGCATTGAGCAAGAAGCTCCCTTCGTTTGTGTCCTCTCCTGATAGAGCCTTCCCCTTTTTACAGAAAGGGTTTGCGGCTGTCCTAAAGGCAGTCGAGGCCGGCAAGCCTTGCCCCTCCCTGGAGGAGTGTAAACCCTTGTCGCTGGCTCTACCTATGGACCACAAAGACTGGAAGGATGTCCATCTGACATTCTCAGTGGGAAAGTTGGAGGCTGATATTGCCGGACGGCAATTCGGCGAGGACCTCCCCAAGCTGTCCGAATCTCTTTTACGAAGAGAGTTCGAGACAAAAGAAAGACTGGCTGCCTCAATGTCTCATCAGACTACTCTCGAGACGATGGCAAGTGACCCCAAGGTCCATGAAATGTTCATGGTAGTGGCTAAGTCTCACTTAGCCACAGTGACGAAGGACCTTTATAGCTTCGTCAAGGCAAGGAGAGCTTGCAGGGAGTTCGTGTTCACCGGGGCTTCGGTGAGACACGAGCCAAGGAAGTTAATCTCCTCCAACATTTGGGGAAAAGACCTTTTCCCTACCGATGTGGTCAAAGAGGTTATTGATAAGGCCGCCGTGGAGAATAGAAATCTTCTCCAGAAGTGGGGCCTGGCTATCAAAAGAAAATCTTCCCCGGATGAGGGTCCTCAACCAAAGAGGAAGAATATGAAGACTAGGCTACCATCTCGGCCAGCCAAGCCTTATAGACAGCAACAGCAACTGCAATTGCCTTTGCCTCCAGTGCCCCAGATGGTGGCACAAACCCCGACTGCCTTTCAGTGGGTACCCCAGGCGGTGCCAGGTCAGTCAACCACATTCGCCCCAACGTTCGAAGGACAGTCTTCTTCCTTTCGTGCAAAACCTAGAGGAGCAGCCAGAGGCTCGTCTAGGCGCCCCTCAAGGGGAAGGGGATTCAGAGGTGGTCGTGGTCAGGGAGGCAAGACCTCAGGACGGCAGTCCAAGTGAAATGATACCGGTAGGAGGGAGACTGATGAAATTTTGGGATCGCTGGACCTTCGATCCCTGGGCCCAAAGCCTACTCAAGAATGGACTGGGTTGGAGCTGGTACAGCACTCCACCCCCATGCCTTCGGTTTTTCCAACACTCCACCCCCATTTTGGAGGAGTACGTTCAAGAACTGTTGGAGAAAAATGTGATCCGAAAGGTGAAGTCCATCAAATTCCAAGGGAGGCTGTTTTGTGTTTCCAAGAAAGACTCGGAAAAGCTCAGAGTCATTCTGGACTTGTCACCACTCAACAAGTTCATAGTGAATTGCAAATTCAAGATGCTAACACTGCAACACATAAGGACCTTACTGCCCAAGAGGGCATACTCAGTCTCTATAGACTTGTCAGACGCCTATTGGCACATTCCAATCAGCCGTCGACTCTCCCCCTACCTAGGGTTCAGGCTACAACGGAAACTGTACGCCTTCAGAGCCATGCCATTCGGGCTAAACATAGCCCCAAGGATTTTCACGAAGCTTGCGAGCGCAGCTCTCAAACAATTACGCCTAAAGGGAATTCAGGTAGTAGCCTACCTGGACGACTGGCTGGTGTGGGCAGCATCCGAGACCGAATGCTTGCAAGCTTCCAGTCAGGTGATCCAGTTCCTAGAGTACCTAGGCTTCAAGATCAACAAGAAAAAGTCTCGACTTTCTCCATCCCAAAAGTTCCAGTGGCTGGGAATCCACTGGGACCTTTTGTCACACAGTTTCTCCATCCCAATGAAGAAAAGGAAGGAGATAGCGGGCTCTGTCAAGAGACTTCTAGATTCCGAAAGGATATCAAGACGCGAACAGGAGAGGGTACTAGGCTCTCTCCAGTTTGCTTCAGTGACAGACCCAGTGCTAAGAGCACAGCTAAAGGATGCAACCGGAGTTTGGAGAAGGTATGCATCAAACGCGCGAAGAGACCTGAGAAGACCAGTGCCGCCTTGGCTACGTACTCTTCTCAGACCTTGGTCCCAAGCCAGACATCTAAAGAAGTCTGTTCTTCTTCAGCCACCTCCCCCGTCGTTGACGATTCACTCAGACGCCTCAAAGGAGGGATGGGGAGGTCACTCTCATCGGAAAAAAGTCCAGGGGACTTGGTCCAAGCTATTCAGGACCTTTCATATAAACTTTCTAGAAGCTATGGCAGTGCTCCTTACCTTAAAGAAAGTCTCCCCGCGTCACTCGATCCACATAAGATTGGTGACAGACAGCGAGGTGGTTGTGAGATGCTTGAATCGACAAGGGTCGAGGTCACCACCTCTCAACCAAGTGATGTTAGCCATTTTCCGATTGGCGGAAAAGAAGAAGTGGTACCTGTCGGCAGTTCACCTTCAAGGAGTCCGCAATGTGACAGCGGACGCTCTATCCAGGTTCACACCGATAGAGTCGGAATGGTCCTTAGACGCAGGATCATTTTCCTTCATTCTGAATCAAGTCCCAGAACTGCAAATAGACCTCTTTGCGACGAAAGACAACAAGAAGTTGCCCCTGTACGTGTCCCCGTACGAGGACCCCTTAGCGGAAGCAGTGGACGCAATGTCCCTCGACTGGAACAGATGGTCCAGGATTTATCTGTTCCCTCCTCACAACCTTCTGTTGAGGGTCCTCAACAAACTGAGATCCTTCAAGGGGGTAGCGGCAATAGTGGCCCACAAGTGGGCGAACAGCATGTGGTTCCCCTTGGCGTTGGAACTACAGATGAAGTTCGTGCCGCTACCACATCCAGTTCTGACCCAGCGAGTCCAGAAGTCGACTGTCTGCGCTTCATTATAGAAAACCCAGACCCTGCAGCTCATGATTTTCTCGCCCTAGCGGTGAGAAAGCGCTTCGGGATTTCGAAAGCCAGCATAGACTTCCTAGAGGAATACAAGTGCAAATCGACTAGAAGGCAATATGAGTCATCTTGGAGAAAATGGGTGGCCTTTGTAAAGGCAAAGAATCCGCAGGAGATCTCAACAGATTTCTGCTTATCTTTCTTCATCCACCTCCATGGCCAAGGATTGGCAGCTAACACGATTTCAGTGTGTAAATCGGCTTTGATGAGACCCATTTTATTTGCCTTCCAGATCGACCTAGGTAACGAGATCTTTAATAAAGTTCCGAAAGCCTGCGCTAGGCTCAGACCTTCAGCACCTCCAAAGCCCATCTCATGGTCTTTAGACAAAGTTCTTCATTTCGCCTCCTTGTTGAGCAATGAAGAATGTGCGTTAAAGGATTTGACGCAAAAAGTTATTTTCCTATTTGCACTCGCGTCCGGGGCCAGGGTTAGTGAGATCGTAGCCCTCTCGAGAGAGGCAGGTCGTGTTCAGTTCCTGGATGGGGGGGAGCTGAACCTGTTTCCGGATCCTACGTTTCTCGCCAAGAATGAGTTACCCACCAACAGGTGGGGTCCCTGGAGAACTGTCCTCTGAAAGAAGATGCATCTCTATGTCCAGTAGAATGCCTAAAGGTCTATCTTCGTAGAACTTCAGACTTCAAGGGTAGTCAACTATTCAGGGGAGAAACATCAGGCTCAAATTTATCTCTGAATCAACTCAGAGCGAAAATGACATATTTTATTCGCAGAGCGGATCCTGACAGTACACCCGCAGGTCACGATCCGAGGAAAGTTGCCTCATCCCTAAATTTCTTTAATTGTATGGATTTTGAACATCTCCGTTCATACACGGGCTGGAAGTCTTCCAGGGTGTTCTTTCGCCACTATGCGAAGCAAGTAGAGGAACTTAAGAGATCTGTGGTAGCAGTGGGTCGTGTAGTTAACCCTACTGTTTAACTCTGCGAGGAACAGTGGTCTTAATTGGGACGATTAAGTCCAGGTTGAGTGTGTAGGTACATACTGTACTACAAACTAAATGAGGGCACCAAGTGCCCATATAGACTGTTCCTTCCTTCAAAGGTGAACCTTGCATAAGTTCAGACATGTGTGCCAAGCGTTTCTAACGCTAATGTGATTGATTTGTAATACAGATTTTTTATGACTTGATACCTTGGTATCTCATTAAAGTGGTGTTTAATGGTTTTTCTTTCAGATAAACAAGTTCTGTTTACTATCATACTTATGCTTAAAGTTTTGGGTTACCCTCTTTTATATAAATATATATATTTGTTGTTAACCTGTCTGTTTATTATCTGTCAATAAACTTGTTCTTGAGAACCTTGCGTCTCTTTCACCTGTGTCAATTTATTGGTATAATTGAGCATTTTAATTCTATGTATCTTATCTGGGATAATTCTGATAGAATTGTTCTGTTTTGCAAGCTATGTTGCATTGGTTTATGTAAGTCCCCTAATGGGAGGACTCCGTCCCATAAAGGGACGAAGGCGGTTTTATTAGTTTCTTCCTATGCGGATATAAACCTTTGTCCAATACAAGTATTGTGCGGATGACTGGTCAATATATTGACGCAGTGGTTCTATACAAACTATGCTTTACTTAATATAGGGCGAGACCACTATATTAGCTTGCCTGGTATTCATACATAGATATATGTACTCTTCGAGACTTTCCAGAGTCTAGTAGGACTCTTCCCTGTAGGGGGCAGGAAGCTCTAACATAGTTTATAGTTAGTTGAAAAGATGTATAACGGTAACATCTTAGGTCTCTAGGTCTAGTCGACCGGGAATAAATATCTCCGGGGAGTACGGCACGTTCTGAGAATCCACAGATACAGTAATGCTCTGGTACACTTCCATCAGGACGACATGGCTTGAGCCCAAAAAACGGATTTTGAGCGAAGCGAAAAATCTATTTTTGGGTGAGATAGCCATGTCGTCCTGATGGACCCGCCCTTGCCTTTCTAAGAAAGGGCTGTAGGACCCCTCCCTACATACAGTATCTGTAGCACCTCGTGTACGCTACAAGGAATACAGATGGCGCCAGGATTGGCGCCAGGCACGCATACGAATCGGGGGATAGGGAAGCCTTGGGAGCGGCTCCCCTTTTTCTTTCCCGAATTCGTATCTCGTCAATCTCCCTCCTACGAGACGAATCTCTGTTCAGGTCGTAGATTGCCATGTGACGTGTCTAGAATACGTCCTCTGATATGTCGCGATATCCCTTTCACGAGGGATACTCGCTCCAGGAGTTAGAATTCTGGTACCTTAAGGTAAATTCTCTGGGAATATCGCCGTAGTTGTAATATACCCTAGGAAGCTACCCTATAGGAACTTCCATCAGGACGACATGGCTATCTCACCCAAAAATAGATTTTTCGCTTCGCTCAAAATCCGTTATATATACAGTATATATATATATATATATATATATATATATATATATATATATATACTGTATATATATATACTGTATATCTATATCTATATATATATATATATATATATATATATATATATATATATATATATATATATATATATATATATATATATATATATATATATATATAATTTATTTATATATATGTATGCATGTATATATATAAAATAGTGTAATGTATATATGTATTTTTGCATGTATAGATGTATGTGTATATATACACACAGATAAGGACTATGTAAGCATGTGTAGCATTTTAAGCACCTCTGTTGACACTCGCTCCCAGACAAGCTCAAACATTCTTTTTTTCACACCCCTATTTGATACGAATTTTATAATTTTACGCTTTTAGCGCTCAAAATCCTAAAAAAGGGAATTATACCCCAATGTCTGTTCAGTATCTTGAGGGGGAAGTGATGTAATAAATCATATGAATGCCTTTAGTTATGGATGCAAAGTTAAGGGAAAAGAAATTTGGTTCCATATGAAAGGGTTCGTGGATTATGTAGTATTAATACGCGATTTTAAACAGAACCTAAGTAACAGTGAAAAAAAAAAAAAAAAAAAAAAAAACTTTGAAATAGATTTTGAAGAAATATCTTAGTCAATGCCAGTGCTAGTAGATATGGATGAGTGAAGAGTGGATGCTGTTAATTCATATAGGTATTTTAGATTAACCGTTACGAATCAATATTTCTTATATGGGTATATGTAAGCTGGTTGTGTAGAAGAATATACTTCATTTGATTTTTTTGTTTTTTTTTTTTTAATCTGAGGGGAGTATCTTCAATGGAATTATAAGTATGACCAGTGTTGTAACATATTGGCTTAATAAATTTTACTTGAAACTTTCGTTCAAATGGTTTTTTCCCGAAGGGATGTATATATTATATTTTCATGAAAGTAAAGTTGACTTTATGTGATCACAAACTTTTTTCCCCCCTGTACCATTTCAGAAGAATGTTTTGCTATGATGCAAAAAACATATATCCTTTCAGAGCTCTGGGATTTTAGCCGTTATCAAAA
>NC_090751.1:44974119-44976619 GCF_036898095.1 Palaemon carinicauda
TAATTCTAAAAAAAGAGTCTGAGCAAGTAGACCTGACGGAAACATTTGCTTGTGTACACTGTAAAGAGCGATGTAGTGCATGTTTGTGTTATATAATGTATGCGTAATATTTGATATTATTAAAACTGAAAGGACCCAGAAAAATATAGATAGAATGCTTAGGTTTGATACAACTAAGCCTCTAGAAGACGAGCAGATTTTGAATGTAATAATCGATTTGCAATCTAGAGACTTTAAGTAACGATTTGCAGACAATTAATGAAGAATGGTGCGATATTAAGAACTTATATTAGTCAGTTGGTAGTGAAGTTTTGAGACAAGCAGTTACAAGGAGAAAGCCAAGCATATTAAATGATACTTGGGATATTATTAAAAAGGAGACAAAGATAGAAATTGGTTATTAAAAGATTTCGAGGAAGTAATGAAAATTACGAGGTAGAACTTGCTAAGTATTTCAGTATAGATGATAAGTTGAAAAGAAAAGCCAGGGATGACTGGAAAGAATATTTATACAGGAAATTAGATGAGGCTAACAAAGCTATGAATTCAGGGAGTGGCTCTGCAAGGATCGCTCATAGAATTATTAATGAATTTTTTACGGGGCCAAAGAAGAACCATATAGCCTACCCATCAAAAAGAAAGATGGGTCTGATACAACAACAGAGGATGAAGAAAGGATACATTGGTAGGAACACTTTAGTGAGGTCATGAATAGGAGATACGGAGGTAATAATTCGATTGATATACCTGAAGCTGATGAAGACCTTGATGTACTCATGATTAAAAGTCCAAAAAGAACTTCTTGCTAACGTTACAAAAAATAAAAGACAACTTAAGAACTAATGAATTAGATGCCTTTAAAAAAACTGACAAATTTCATTTGTGTACTACTCCCTAAGTATCATGGCCAAGTAAGAGAATTTTTATTTCATAAGCCTGAGGAAGGAATAAGCAAGATAGTTTCTTATTACTCTGTTAAGTGAAAAAACACACCAGACAAAAGGATGGCCTTTTACCTTAGACGCTGGCTGACAGCCATCTGGCTTAAGTAACGGAGAAACTCTTTAAGTCTACGGCAAACAGTCCAGATTTTAGTGTAACACGCCATTTTTGCTCTTAGATTGTACCAGAAAGTGTTCCTTTCATGGTGAAATTGTATTCCTTTTCAGTTCAAGTATAAACTCTCTGAGTTACAGCTTTTAGCTTAGTATAGTTATTCCAAGTCAAGTGAGATCACTTAACTTTCTAAAAGTAATAAGCCTTCTGTTTCAACAAATAAACATGAATACAATGATCATTGAGTCAGGGTTTGTCCTTCACTTGGTATTCAACACACTAGAATGCATATGCATACCTATTATGTTGACCAGATTTTCATTCAAGTGAATAATAATCTCTGCCCCTTTATACAATTGCGACCAATTCAAGGGTAAAAGATCACCCAAAATGTCATTCTAGTCTGCTTGAGATTTTATAAATATCTTCCAAAAGTATGACGCTTCAGAAACAGGCTACTCTTGTCTTAAATTCTGAAGACCCCAGAGCGTGATCAGACATCGCAACTGGAGGACCAACCTTACTTGTTATAACTCCAGGACAGTCAGTGTGTACCAGCTCCTAGCAATTACCAGACTTGTTGGTACCCTCACTGAGATTTGTTCAAAGTCTGATTCAGAGGCAAAATCCGTGGTGATCATTGAAATCACGTTCAAGCACAAAAGAGGCCTTTCTTGTATCATTGCCATGGTAGTACGAAACAATCAAACATAGAATCATGCAAGTCAGGAATCAAATAAATGGAACACAACAAGTAGTTATGCCTTCCACAAACTTTAATGACCTAAACCTCATGGTATCCACATTCAGAGTAGAACTTAAGAAAAGCAGGCTTCTTAGTCCAAACAAAATTGAAAGCCATACCCCTTGCCATAGAAATGACATTCCCTTTCGAAATCATTGACTTCTTGAAACCTCGAACAAGCAGCTCAGATGAGTAACTCATTTGAGGAACCCAAGTTTCTGAGTATAATAGAATATCATTCTGTCTCGAGCCAACTGTTGGGTCTCATCATACTTTAAAACAAATTCAACAGTAAAGATAACAATAGCAATATGTACCCAGCTATATACAAATTGATTCCTACAATTCATAGACTGGACAAAATGTTGGATAAAACTGGTCAACATGGCGGAGCCAACACACCGGGCAAGGCTTAGTACTCTCCAGCATAGGTATTTCAAGTGAAGGAATGACAGTAATGATAGGATGGTTTTCAAACTGAATACCATACAGGAAGATAAAGGAACAGATAGGGAAAGGCAACCTTTTGATAAATCATCAGGCATCCATAGTCCTTCTATTAAGACTGCCATACACACCACTTAAACCAAGAGGAATAGAAAACAAGAAGAGTGTGCATGAGTGTACTCTCAAGAAGAGAACTCTAAAGCAAGATAGCTGAAAACTATGGTACAGAGGCTGTGCCCATCTAAAAAAAAA
>NC_090751.1:44991619-44994119 GCF_036898095.1 Palaemon carinicauda
TATATATATATATATATATATATATATATATATATATATATATATATATATATATATATATATATATATATATACACATGAGTGTGTGTGTGTAGTAACCATTCTTATTTATTACTTAAATTTATTCTTTTGAAATTTCTTATGTTAAATAAGTTTTGCAGCAAAGTCGATTAGCTAAAACCCAATAATGCTATTCACTCTAAACATAATGTGAATGAAACATTTACGCTGTGTGTTGCGCCCTGTAATATTTTCATTGCATTTATGAAATCTAGTTGCAAATGTCTTGTTTACATTATGACCCTAGTAAATTAAATTTGTTTCTCATTATTGAGGCAGAAATTGCTGATTACATCTTCCTGGAAGACTACTGTTATCATACTGTAATACTTTTGGAAAAAGTAAATACACTGAAGCAATTACGCAATCAAGTGCACGCATAGTTGACCATTAGATATGGTAATTTGATTATATGAGTTCGGTCAGCTTTGTTGACTATATATTTTTTTTTTCTTTTTTGGCTTATGATCTGGTTTATGATAACTTTCGTAATGATTATATATCTATATAAAACTTCTCATGATGAGAATATTTTCACATGAACATTTGTGTTAAAGACATTTGTAGTGATAAATTTTTATTGTGTGGCAAACTTTAGTATTAAGAAAAAAATAACTATCAGTAGATCAATGTTATTGAAAATATGATCATATACTGTAGACTGCCATTTGGTAAAAATTCCAATATCTTTTACATCTTCCTTGATATTTAATGTTGATATACAGTACATCCAGCAGTGTTGAATATGTAACCGCCGTGGCCACACAACCATTATCATTAACAGCGGTTGCTCTGTAATCTCATGAGGATGTCCTTGTGACCCAGGTACTCGAGCCATCCTCATTATTACCTGGCAGGAATAGCCGGAAGGATCATTCTCACAAGAAGTGGAAGGAGTAGCGGCCGACGAGAGAGAGAGAGAGAGAGAGAGAGAGAGAGAGAGAGAGAGAGAGAGAGAGAGAGAGAGAGAATATATAAATTATTTTCATGCTAAGGGACTGTGTCTACTGAAAATAAATGGCAGTCAAGTTACTTTAAATATGCTGTGCCTTAGATTTTTAGTAATAATGTACAGACCTGGAGACATTACATGTTTAATTCATGCAAAATTTCCACTGAAACATTGTGTGATCATATATTGATAATTTTGTCAGTTTTAAACATGACAGGGATCTCTTTTTTTTCTTCTTTTTTTTTTTTTTTTTAGAACTGTAAACAAGTTTAGCTATGCTATGATTATATTTACCTTTATATTTTCAGTGAAATCTTATATTTTATCAAAGTTTATTTTTATAAATTCGTTGTGTTTATCCGGGAAATAGTGAAGAAAATCTACCTTTAATCTCATTAAACCCTTTTGATTAACATTTAGTTGGAATACGTTATATATTTCCCCGCCTCTGGCATAAGGCTATTGAATTTCTTAATGGGCGGGATAATATGCAAATGGGTCTCTTAAAGTTTAGCATCAAACATACGGTTGTCAGACAGAGGTCTAGGGTTATATAATAAGCAATGAAGCTTTTCTTAGTAGTGGCTGTTATATCAAACTTCTTCTACCATAACATATAATACTTGATATTTAAGCGTCAAAGCTATTGGCCCGTTATTATTATTATTATTATTATTATTATTATTATTATTATAATTATTATTATTTCTTGCTAAGCTACAACCCTAGTTGGAAAAGCTGGATGCTCTAAGCCTAGTGGCTCCAATAGGGAAAATAGCCCAGTGAGGAAAGGAAACAAAGAAAAATAAAATATTTTATGAACAGTAAGTCATCTAAATAAATATTTCCTATATAGAATATAAAAATTTTAACAAAACGGGAGAAAGAGAAATCAGATAGAATAGTGTGCCCGAGTGTATCCTCAACCAAGAGAACTCTAACCCAAGACAGTGGAAGACCATGGTACAGAGGCTATGACATTATCTAAGACTAGAGAACGATGGTTTGATTTTGGAGTGTTCTTCTCCTAGAAGAGCTGCTTACCATAGCTAAAGAGTCTCTTCTACCCTTACTAAGAGGAAAGTAGCCACTGAACAATTAGAGCACAGTAGTTAACCACTTGGGTGAAGAAGAATTGTTTGGTAATCAGTGTTGTCAGGTGTATGAGGACAGAGGAGAATCTCTAAAGAATAGGCCAGACTATTCGGTGTATGTGTAAGCAAAGGGAAAATGAACCGTAACCAGAGAGAAGTATCCAATGTAGTATTGTCTGGCCGGTCAAAGGACCCCATAACTGTCTAGCGGTCGTTAAGTATCTCAACGGGTGGCTGGTGCCCTACCCAACCTACTACCTCTAACAAGATGTTTAAGTGCTAGAACATGTCGAAGATATTTATATGCTATTGCAAGGTTTAATTACAATCACTCATCCAAATCAGAAAGTAGGAAAAGTAGTTATTTATCAAATGTAACATAATTTGGGGGTAA
>NC_090751.1:44996619-45001619 GCF_036898095.1 Palaemon carinicauda
ATATATATATATATATATATATATATATATGCACATTAATTTATTTATATTGGATTTTGGTGTTTGTATCTTCCTTGATTTTAGATATCCTGTGAGTGTTTCGAATTAATATAACGAATGAATACAATCCGAATCTTTGAAAAGAAATTGTGTGGGTGATGCGATGTTGGTTAAGAAGCCTCTAGTGGCACATTTTAAAGAGTTTACTTATTCTCATTGAAATTTACTTGGATGCCGCTCACGTAGAAAGGCGGAGGAGAACGATATGTTTCGCAAACTTGATCGGTTATTTCCAGTGACCGCTCAAGTGGAAATCTAAATAGAAGCGTTTAGAAGTTTCGCAAATGCTGTTATTGGGATTCGCAAAAGGAAGGTCTTGTGAAGTTATTTTAGTAAAAGCAGTTTATTATGCATGCAATTTTTCACGCTCCATGAAAGGGCAAAGTGTGTAAAAAGACCCTCGGTAACGTTCTTTTCAACGCCAATGTCAACAATGACAGGACCTTGTGTTGTCAATATAGGCGAGACTCACTTGGCGCTCGTGATACTGGAGAGCACCCCAAGATGTAACAATTCAAATGATATTGACTGATTACATCTTTTTCATAATGTTTTTATTTTTTCGTTTTATATCTAAGCAACCGGATTCTTTGAGATCCTTCTGTAGGAATTTAGTAGGGAGGCTAAATATAAGTTTCCTTTTTTTTGTCTACCTTCACTTCTCGAGTACAGACTTTGAAGTATCTGGTCCTTCAGGTGATAAGAAAAACGGCCCTTTGATATGTAAAGATCAGGAGACTCAAGAGTATAGTTATGATTACGTCAGTTCATAGGGTGAAAATTAAAACAGTAAGATTGATTTTTCAAGCTCTGTGATGGACGTAATCCGAATGTTTGATTTTAAGGAAAAGAAAGAATATTTCAAAGTATGTTTTGACCTCTGTTAGATTAATGAATATTTTATAAGGATTAGAGTAAAATATTTGATCAATGTTAATCATTAAAATAGGGATTTTAATTCATCTTTATTATACAAATATGGCATTTGATTAATTTTTTTCCAGGCTTGCTTATAAATATCATTTGCCTGAGTTTAGCCTGGGTCTGAAGCAAATAGTTAAAATCCCAGTGGCAATAAATATTTACACATTTCAAGACCGAATTGTGAATGTTCCTAATTCATCTTGTTTTGTGTAAGCAGGTGTATCGGACAGATAAATTTTTTCATTACGTGTTATAGTTTTAAGAAGTTGAACATCCAGTTTTGCAAAAAAAGTACAACATTCCAAGGTTCGCAGATAGAAACTCGATGAAGGTGTTAATCATGAAAGTGGTAGTAAACATATATCAATTGTTAGATATCATGACATAGCTGGTGTCCTGCCACTCCTTTATAATAAAGGAAAAACAAGCAAAATAGTGCTTGGAATAAACACATTACAGAGAGAAAGCTTTTTTTTGAAAATAGGATATGATGTCGTGATGTTAATAAAAGGAATTGCTTTTTATTATGAAGTTTTGATTATTAGGTGATAGCCGGAGAGAGAGAGAGAGAGAGTCAAAGTCAAAGTCAAAGTCAAAAACCTTTATTCCATTATAAAATGGTTATTCTGTTACATAACAATATAAATTTTTTACATAAAATTCACAATAATTTAGTAAATATATACATTCAAGTAAAATTTAGAAAATATTGCTTTAGTTTCTTTTTGAATAAATCGCAACTAACATTTATACATTTTCTTATTTCCAGAGGTAGTTTATTCCAGCAAGCTGGGCCCCTTATTGCCATTGAGCGTGAACCCAAATCCGTTCGATAGCTGTCTACATATAGATTTTCATTCTGTCTTGTTAATGTATTCCTACAATTACCAACTGTAGGAAATGTGTATAGCCAGTTGGAATATTCTTTTCTCAAACTTTTAAAAACAAAAACACAAACATCGTACATACACTTTTATTTTAATTTAATCCACTTTAATTGCTGGAGGGTTGGGGTGATGTGATCGTGTTTTTTCATCCCAATAACTGCTACTCTACCTGCAAAGTTTTAGATTTTTTGAGTTTTTTCCATGTGCATATCATTAGTTACCCCCCCCCCCCATATCTTAATACAGTAGTTTATTACACTCATGACCAGACTTTCCACAATCAAAGCTCGAGTAGTATCATCAAAGTAATCTTTTGCTCTACTTAGATACATTAGAATGCCACTCACTTTTCTACTCAGCTCGTCAATGTGAGTACTGAATGTCATGTACCTGTCCATGTGTAGACCTAGGTTTTTCACATGTTGACTTATCTTTACTTCATCACCATCGCATTTTATTACAATGGCATCTAGAATTTTGCTAATATACTGTGAGCTACCCACAAACATGCACTGTGTTTTGGTGGCATTTAATAACAGCCCTTTTCTTTAAAAATATTTCTTGATTTTGAGCAATATTAGTTCAGCCCTTTTAATCAAGGCATCTAGATTTTCTATTTGAGCAGCCAAACGAACCTGTGTGTCATCAACATATTGAATTAGCCGGCAGTTTTCTATATATTTAATCATATCATTAACGTAGATTAAAAACAGAATTGTACCTAGGACAGATCCCTGTGGGACCCCAAATTCAACCTTTTCAATGCAAGAATTTACGTGTGTATTGCTTAAACAAATGTATGAAATGTGTTCTATCTCTGAGGAACGAATAATTCAGCGGTAGACCTCACGCTATAGTACTAACAGGAGGTAGATCTCACGCTATAGTGTGGTAGACCTCACGCTATAGTAGCATCCTGACTTCTATCCTTCAAGTAATCCTAAAACCAGAAAGTATCAATGTAATGTTCCTTAAGAGATTTACACAATTCATCATGGTTGACACTATCAAATGTCTTTGATAGGTCACATAAAATTAATATGGAAACTTTTTTCCTATCAATATTTTTATAAATTTCATCTGTTAATTTCATTAAAGCTGTTTCTGTTGATCTTTACGGAATCCATGCTGAGTGTTAGAAATCAAATTGTTTTTTTTTCTAGATGTTCCATTAACTGATTACATACAATCTTCTCTTATGACTTTCGATATTACTGGAAGGATAGAAACAGGTCTATAATTACCAGGGTCGTCCTTGTCTCCTTTCTTGTGAAGCGGGTCTACGAGGGGTTGTCTCCAAATACAGGGATATTTCCCAGTTACAATCGATGTATTTATGATAACCGTGATATAATATGCAATAACTGTAAGGGAATCTTTTAGAAAACTAGTAGGAATACCATCCGTCCCGTAAGCATTACTATTATTCAAACTCTGAACTGTTAATATTATTGTTTCTACTGTAACTGGTTGCGGTGTAAACAATCTTATATTATTGCCAAAATTATTTTGAATGGTTTTAATATCTTCATTTTTGTACTTTTGTAGAATTTCCTGCGTTTTACCATAAGTTATTTTTCCTACATTAGCAAAGTATTGGTTAAATTGATCTGCTCTAGCTTTTGGGTTGTCGTATTCAATCTTTTTATTTGTTTTAGTAGATACAATATTATTCATAATTGACCATGTTTCTTTGCGAGATTTACTTGATCTTGTCTCTGTTATGATAAGCTTTGGCAGTACGCATCTTCGAATTTATGATTTTTTTCATTTCCTAATACGCATTGTTTAGATTTTCATCATGTCTATTTTTCTTAAGCCTTTCTTGCATTTTGTTCCTTTCAATCATACTGTTTTTTAGATCATTGTCTATCCAAGGTGCACTGGGTCTCCTTATTTCCTTCGTGGTTATTGGGGCATATTTATCTAAGGCACTGTTATTAGCGTTCGGTCTTTTAAGAAATCATATACAAATCTCCTGTTATCTGGGTATTAAGCTTTATTAATAAATATTTATACTTGCCTACCTAACCACAACGCAAGTATGTTTCATTGTTTAGAATATTTTTTTATTTGTAAAACTAGTTCTTTTACTGAGTTTTTTGCTTAATATCTACAATTTTTTCAATGTATATACCATTAGCTTTCATATACCATCTTTCCTTATCATATAAATATGCATTTCCATTTGTTTTTAGGCTAAGATTCTCATTTATATGTATCTATTTGTATACATATGATTATGTATATGTATGCGTACATTTTGTATATCTATATCCATATTTACTTTATTTTTTATTTTTACTTGATTGATGATATTATCTTGTTGTATTATTGCCCGAAGAGCTCTGCTCCACATGGGCTTGGACTGAGTCTTTTTTCTTTTTGTAAATCTTTGAATGTAAATATCTTTTGTCCAATAAACATTATTATTATTATTATTATTATTATTATTATTATTATTATATACTTCATTGAAAATTCCTGTTTGAATATCTGTGTCATCAGTATGCATGATTGTATCTAAAATTAGTTTTTAGTCTAGCAATGTATTGCACAAAAAATCTGCAGAATAATATTTTAAACACCTTGAGATTACCATGACTGGTTTACGCTTTGGCTTCTTAATATCTATGATAAATGAAATATGCTCATGGTCAGCTACAATACTTGGATTTACCTCGATGTTAATAACACTTTCCTGCTTGTTAGTTATTAAAACGTCTAGTAGTGTGGATGATATGAGGGTAACTCTAGTAGGATTATTAATCATTTGATTTAATTTGGTGACTTAAAATATTATGTATCTTTGCTGAACCTAACATCAAATCATCATTTAGATCACCTATTACATAAATTGATTTATTCTTTAGAGAAACCATTCTCAGACATTCCAAAGTATAGTTAAAAGTATCATTTGAAGCATGCAGATGTCTATACAAACAACCGATGATAACAGATGGTAGCTTACGATATTGTACAAAGAGCCAAACCTCTTCTACCCCCTCTACTCTTTGAACATTAAGATTACAAATATTAACAGAGATTATTTTTTACATAAATACAACAACCTCCACCTCTTCCTTTGTCACATCTATATATTATATAATTAGGAAATTCAATGAGTGA
>NC_090751.1:45009119-45011619 GCF_036898095.1 Palaemon carinicauda
GATTGGTCTGCATTATGTGGGACGCTTGTGACGCAAGTAGTGTTTCTTTTTTTTTCCGGAGTATTTTTACTCTTCTATTCTTATGGAGTTAAAGGTTGACTGTACTTATGAAATAATGCTGGCCTCTCAACTTCAAAGCCGATTGACCCCAATAACTCCTTGAAATGTGTATTTTAGTTGTATTGTGGGAATTGGTGCATACCAGCAGAAATAGATAGAAAAACTCACAACCCAATATTGTTATGCCGAGCAAACAAGTGTTTATTTGCTTTTAGGGCTTTTTGTAATGCTTCAAACGAATCTTTCTTTCCGAGTGTGGAATGCTTTCACCATTTTATTTTATTTTCGTCACAATGGTCTTATAATATCATCTACTAAGTAAAGAATGCTTCGGGATAGTTAATGATTTATTTTATTATCTTAAATGGTTCTTTTCCTAAACTGCCTTAGGCTGTTTATTTCTTCAGTACAGTCCATTCGCTTATATAATAAGAATTACAGATGTTTATAACTCTTTAGATTGATTATATTATATTTTAATTTCCTCAACAGTCTGAAGTGAAAAAGGTATTTTATAATATCATTTAGGACGTTATTTTATATGGTTTACTTATTATTACTTTATTTTTGGTTCTTTTGATATTTTCTCCAATGATTGCGTTAGGAAATGGATTTCCCATTATTTGACTTATTTCTACTTCAGTGAAACTTTATTTTTCATTGTCTCTTCTGTGTTTCAAAAATATTCTTAGTTTCCTTATTCGACCTCCTCTTTACAGCCCAACGGGTCAATCCCTTTACCATATCACCTGGATTCGTCTCTGACCCAACCCTTGAGAGTCCGCAAGGCCGCCGAGATCTAACCAAAGAAAACCTATATGTATATATATTTATACTCTCTCTCTCTCTCTCTCTCTCTCTCTCTCTCTCTCTCTCTCTCTCTCTCTCTCTCTCTCTCTCTCTCTCTCTCTCTCTCTCTCTCTCTTTCAGTTCATATTTAGTACCATCCATATCTTATGTATTCTGTAATTTCTTCCCCATGTTCCCCATCAGCGCCCTCTTTTCATTTTCCGGGCGTAGGGTGGGGAGGGAGAGATGGAGGCAAGGGCGTCCTTTTCTCCATATTTCAAAGAATAGCTTTCAGACGTCCTTTGCAACTCTTAGTGAAATGGAAACGAAAAAAAGAAGGAAGAGAGGGTACCTATTGTCCTTTGTCTTGCGACTCTTCTATACCTGCACCTTCAAGATATAAGATTGTGAAGTCTTGATACTGAGACCTGGCCGAAAAGAATCTCCCAGAAGGGCGAAGACTAGGTAATAACAGCGTAGGATGATGAACCGTATATTCGGAAAGGGGCCATATTTGTCGCTGTGGGATTCACCTTACGACTGATTCTAGTCTCTATGTGACGCTAAGAAAACTCGCGTCTGGTGAAGAAAAAAAAACCGCATTGAATTATACGTAAATTTAGTTTTTTTTCCGAGTAGATAGGATGAAAATATATGATATGGAGATGGAATTAAGTGAACAAGAAATAGCGAATTCAGTTGTATACACTTATTGATGCATGTGATACGTCTCATTCCTCTCCTCATATTTGGTGGATTATTATTCAGAGAGAGAGAGAGAGAGAGAGAGAGAGAGAGAGAGAGAGAGAGAGAGAGAGAGAGAGAGAGAGAGAGAGAGAGAGTCATTGTGCAATATTCAATCTCCCTAATGAGTCCAGAGGCGAGGCTATTGATCACCATCACACTTTACTGATATCTCATTTTGTATCTTTTTACTCCTTTGACAATGAAAAAATGGTAAAAGAAATATATGGAATTTCCATCTGCCCAGTTCAGATGCTACGTTTATATCTCAGTTTTTTATAGATATTAAAAACAAATAACTTGAATTTTATGCTAATTCAGTACCACAAAAGCCATGATATTTGACGTTATTCTTAGCTTATTATTCTATCATTAAATGAGTAAGGTTATTATAATACGGATATATGCTACATTTTGAAAAACAGAAAAAATGATGACATGCAAATATGAAATAAGATATTAACTTATTCAAGGAACATAAAATGAAATAGCAAATTATTCAGGAAACATTAAAGGAAATATTAGATTATACAAGGGACAGAAAATTAACTTCTTATTCAAATACGAGATACGAACGTGACCAACACAAGTATTACTTGATAATTAAATTATATAAAGGTTTTTGAGAAAACCTTTGGCAGGCGTTCAAAGTACAATGGTTAATGATTCAGAACTCAGTGGGATCGGATATTTCAATTGTTCAATATGAAACTGACAATTCCTTAGCATTGTAGTAGAATTATTCCCTTGATGAACAAAGTTGAAGGCAAATATCGGAATAAATGGTAAGAGCAAAGAACATAAGTATATTTCTTTAGAGACGAAAAAATTGTTTTCAGAGCTTATGGAAAAGTCTAAGTCATTGACAAGATTTTTCCAAGTTTCAACTGTACCTGGGTGTTATTAC